>NC_142031.1:34227717-34531353 GCF_982192425.1 Myodes glareolus | reverse complement strand
TCATTTGCAAAGTGGTTAACAAAATAACTAAATTTTTGAGAATGCCATGCTTAAATATAATATGTTCTGACCAAGTCCACTTCATCCCTGTATTCCTTCCCTATGTAACTCACCACTTTTCCCTCTCAACTTCACCCTCTATCTTTTGTTTGTTTGCTTTTTTAAAAAAAAACACAATGAGTCCACTTAGTGCTTTTTGTATGGTCAAGGGTGTAGGGCCATCTATAGCAACATGGATAGCTACTTGGTGGCCACATCTTTGAAAAAAACTGACTCTCCCACATCCAGCAGCAATCAGGTGTTACCAGCTTCTGGCTTAAGGAAGGACTTTATGAGGCCCTCCCCATAATGCATGGATTTTGACAGCTTGATCTTATACATTCAATGTGCATGCAAACACAGCTGCTGGGATTCAATGTCTGCAGCAGCCCTGCCATGGCTACCTAACAAATACTTTTGTTGTAGACTTCCACTCCCTCTGGCTTTTACATCTCCCTGTCCTGTGATTCCAGGATGATTTTTGGCCCTTGGGAGAAGAGGTAATATAGATGCTCCATTTAGGGCTGAACACTCTACAGTCTTGTGTTCTCTGCACTTTAACCGTTTATGGGTCTCTGCATTAACTGTCATCTATTACAATAAGAATCATCTGTGATAGGGCTTGATAGATGCATTAATACATAGAAATGAAGATAGGAGCTCAGGGACATTTATTACTATGCCCATTTAGCAGAATAACAGTATTGAGTTCTCCTCTATGGATTCTGACCAGGCTAGCCATGCATAAGTCAGTGTCAGGCATGAATTTTATCATGTGATATGGGCTTTACATTCAATTAGCAAGTGGTTGGTCACTCACTTAACAGTTCATGTGTGAAATACTTTGAACAAAGCAGTACTCAGTATTTTGTCAGCTTTTAAAATTTTAATTTTCCTCTCCTAATCCATCAAGAGAAACAAGCAAACAAAAACATTGAACATAAGGATATCTTGCTATGACCAAGAAATGAAGCCACTATTTGTCACTCCCATCCAACTAGGTAAAAGGAATGCTCTGAAATGAGTCTTCAGGAATTCCACTCCTGGCTGTCAGGGAGTTTGTGTGAGCTATTATTATTATTATTATTATTATCATTTGTTTCAATGCCACTCATTTTAAGATTTGAAACATTGAAAGTCTTGAGTTTTAGCTCTTGCATGATAATGTACAAAGTAACCAACAAGATAGGAGGAAGTGACAATATGACCTTGTAGAGGCTGGAATTCCCCCACAGTGAGGAAAACCTCCCAGGATTTTGGGATGGTTCTTCAAGGTGTATAGGAGAGAAAGAAAAGGGAAGCCTGCAGGGCTACACAGCTATACAGAACACAAGATTGAAGCACTCGCTCAGAGATGTCAAAGTGAATGAAGAAGCTCTAGAGACATATACTTTCCCAGTAGTTTCATTTTTAAGAAAACCTCTCTAAATTATTATATTACATATAATATTATAATATATATTATAGACGGCTCAGTGGTTAAGAGCACTGGCTGCTCTTCCAGAGGTCCTGAGTTCAATTCCCAGCAACCACATGGTGGTTCATAACCATCTGTAATGAGATATGGCGCCCTCTTCTGGTGTGCGGGCATACATGGAGGCAGATTGTCGTATACATAATAAATAAATAAAAAAAAATCTTAAAAAATAATATAATAATATTATAATAAATGAAATAAACATTAATACTGGAAAAGGGAGTTATAATTAATAAAAAATCTCAGAATCACACATCATATTTATGACATTAATATTTAATATAGCAGGACACATAGTTATATGTAAATAGGTATCAAAATGTTCATAGTATTTCTACCCAGGTGATAGAGTCATGGGTGACTTACTGTCCTTGTAAATACATATCCTAGTTTCTGCTAAAATTCACACATATTTATAATTAAAGGGGACATTATTAACTCTATTGAAAATTATTTTTTAAGAGGTTGAGAAGACTGGGGTATTAATGCAATTAGTAGAATGTTTGCTTGTATACATAAAGATCTATCTTTAATTATTAGAAACCTTGACTTGTTTGCTTGTTTATTTTGTTTTGTTTTTGAGACAAGGCCTCTGTACACCCTGCCTGTCCTTGAACTTATTATCTAGAGTAAGGTGGCCTTGAACTCACAGAGATTCTTTTGCCTTTGCTTCCTGCATGCTGGTATTGAAGCCCTGTGCTGCTATGCCCATCTCCCAGAAACCATGTTAATGACTACAAAGAGATGAGTGTGGTATGTCCATTTGTAGTCCCTTCACTGGGAAGACAGAGACAAGCAGATCCCTGGGGCTTGCTGACCATTGAGCCAATCAAAGATCCAGGCTAGTGAGAGAGTCTGCATCAATAAAACACATGGGAAACAGCTGAGGAAGATATTTGAGGTAGTTCTTTGGCCATCACATGCATGCCCCTACATATGTACCCGCACATATGGATATTACGCACACATACATACACCTATACCTATCTCCACACATGAAGTGAGGAATGGTGGCACATGCCTTTCATTCTAGAACTTGAGAGGCAGAGGTAGATAGATCTCTGTAAACTCAAGGCTAGTCTGGCTAATACAGTGAGTTCCGGGATATACAGAGAGACCTTGTCTCAAAAAACAAAAACTAAACAAAACAAGTAAAACAACAACAAACCAAAAAGCAAGTGTTCAGCATTGCAGACATTACTGTATCCCTGGGTAGTGGTTTTTATAGGTATGGCCCCCCACAGACTCATGTGTTTGAATGCTTGGCCTACAGGGAGTGACACTATTAGGAGGTGTGGCCTTGTTGGAATAGGCATGGCCTTCCTGGAGGAAGTGTATCACTGTGGGGGAAGGTTTTGGGGTCTCATATATTCTTAAGCTATGCACAGCACACAGTCTCCTTCTTCTGCCTTCGGATCAAGATGTAGAACTCTCAGCTCCTACTCCAGCACCATATCTGCCAGGGAAGAGATCCCCTCCCCTTCAACACCTGAGGTAGGTGGAAGAGCTGACCCTGAGGTCTTAAGAGTGGTAGAGCTATTTGTGCCTCTCCCCCCAACCTCCCCCCACTAGCTGCAACACTTGAGACAACATGCTCAGCACTTCACCTGGGCAGAAGAGTAGAGTTAACCCTGTTGGCGGTGGTGTGGGTTAGCCTGCCCCAAAGATGTGAGCCTGGGAGAGCTGTCCGTCCCTGTTACTCATCTGTCCTGTGGTAGCATGGGCAGCGGCGAGGGGGTGGGAGCGGGCGGGGGGGGGGGTGTAGAGATTCTTCAATCATCCACTCATCAACGCCTCAGGCAACTGGAAGATCTGACCCTGAGGTCCAGAAGAACCTGAGAGCTGTCCCTGCCCCTCGTCAGCTGCAGCATTTGAGAGTGGCTCCTACACCTGATGGGGCGCGGTGTGATCAGTAATTAATGATCCGCCAGACTAGCTTAATACAAAATATACAGCTTTAATAAACAAAAGGAAGACTTACACCAGAATCCCAACGATCCGTCCGGATGCAGGAACCAGGCGAGAGAGAGAGAGAGAGAGAGAGAGAGAGAGAGAGAGAGAGAGAGAGAGAGAGAGAGAGAGAGGCAACACGCCCCACGGACAGAATGTGATTGGCTGACTTCCCCTATCATATACTTCACCTGGACAACACGGTAGAGCTGGCCCTGAAACTGTAGATGTGAAGAACTGATCCTGAGGATGGAAGAAGTAGCCCTGCCCCTCGCTCTTTGCTGCAAGAGGTAAACTAGCCAGGGCAATGCTGGAGAGCTCCCCCTGGTGGTAAAGACAAAGGAGAGCTGGAGGGCTGACCAACCCTGCAACCACCCAGGCCCAGAATCAGGGTTGTGTGTTGGTCCACCCCAATATCCACCCCATCTGTAATGTGCTGAAGCACGAGGTAGGAGGGTGGGGAAATGGGAGGAGGCAGCTCAATCCAGGGCAGCAATGGGATGTCCAGAAAGAGTCCCAGAGAGGGCCCAGCATCCATGGTGTAGCAGAGACTAGGGCCTCCAGACAGACCAATGATTCTTTGCAATACATGCCTTGCATGTAAAATGTGTGAATAAAGGGGTTTACTGCATGACTCACTGTGTCACACTTCGGGTTCCTTGATGAGATTTTCTCCTTCTTCCTTTTTATTTCCTTTTTGTCCTCTTAAATTTTATTTTGGGAGAGAGAGGGAGATGTGTGGGATTGGGAGGCATGATGTGAAAGACACAAAGAATAATAATAATAAAAAACTGAAAAAAAAAGAATTGTCATGGTCATTGGGTCTCTTCACAGTAAAAAAAAAAAAAAAAAAAAAAACCTTAACAAAGACACCCTGGAAGCCATATGAGAAATTCATCAGTGAAGTGTCATACTATGTTGTAATATACCAGGAATGCATTAACAATCCTACTGACATACTGACATATCCCCTTCATACATGAGGAAAATTCAGTTTCATTTCATGTTGGATACATCTTAATAAATGGTTATACATATTCATCACTTTGTCTTTAGTTTTATGTAAACTGTAAATATAATTTTTTAATACTTAAGTACAGCAGATAATAATGATCTCTTTGTGTGGATGTTTGTGCAAATACATGTACATGTGGATGTGTGTATGTGAGCATGCATATGTTTGCATGTGTTTGCATGTGTATAGAAACCAGAGAGCAGCTCTGAGTGTCATTCCTCAGGTGCCATCCACTTTGTGTATTGACACAGAACCACTCTATTACCACATTGCTAAAATACCTGGCCAGAGAACCCTAGCTTTCCGCTTGTCTACACATTTTCTGAGCTAGGTTATAAACGCTGACCACCATGCCCTGATTTTTCATTTGGGTTCTGAGATTCGAACTCAAATCTTCATGCTTGGATACTAACCACTTCATTAGCTGAGTCATCTCCCAAGCTTCTGGGATCTCTTTATAGCACTGAAGTTGGCCACTAGACCATCAAAAGGCCTCATCAGACCACATGAGCAGTTGAAGATCCACAACCTCCTGGACACTGACATTTTATCTTGACAATTTAAAGAAACCAAATCTTCCTCCCCCACTTCATGCAAATAGCTCAAGATAGCTACAAACTGGTGTTAGAAATATATTGGGAGGTGCTTGAGAGCATGCCAACTGCTCTGTAATGAAGTCATTAAACTGGAGGAAGCTAATTTCTGAGGTACATTCTAACCTACAACCTAAGCCAGCAAGCAGGAGTCAATAAACTTTTATGGGGTTCTATAACCAAGCCATCCTAGGAGCTAAATTACCAAAGCTCATTATAAGGTGTGTTTGACCAGCAAAGCCCGAGCTGACATTTGCTGCACAAGAAAAATAAAGTTAGCAAATGGGCATTAAATTTTCTGCTAACTCCACAAGCATATGTGTCATCTAAGGAAGGCCACCATGCTTATGCATGAACTGTGGAGTGCGAATCACTTACCGTTTGAACAAAGACCCTGATGTCAAGATTCAAGTGAGCTTCAAAATGCAAGAGTAGCTGGCATTTAGAGTGGTACGGTCTGGCTGTAGCTGAGGAGCAACTGGTTGTTTGGGTGGGCCACTGCACACTCAGCTCAAGAAAAGCAAATATCATGCCTGTCCATTAGCTGTTGTCGGTGTCTACATTGGGCCAGGCATATGATGGAAACTAAGTATTTTGGAAGAAATACATTAGTGGCCAGCAGAGAAAAATAAACCTTGCGGTTTCAAACTACTGATCACCAAGGATGACTCCTCCCCACTCCCCCTTTGGCCACTGCTGGGGATTAAGCTCAATGCCTTGAGCATGCAAGGCGAATTGTCACCACTGAAGTACGCCTCCCACCCTCTGACTCTTAAGTTTCTGAAACTCTACTATGCAGACACATGGGAGCTCATTTAAAATACTATGCAGGTTGGTTATTCTCTTCTGTTGTCCCACACATTTCATTTATGTCTCCTACTCTGAAAATGTGGTAACAACTCAAGCTCTGAGCAATCTCTGAAAATTGGTGATCGTACATTGCCTTGGTGTATACAATAAGGGCATGGTTTCTACTTTAAAGTCAGAGATAGATAGATAGATAGATAGATAGATAGATAGATAGATAGATAGATAGATAGACACATACACAAAGAAAGGGAGAAAGGGAAATGGTTAGATACAGTCTCTGCTTTGTACAATCACTTAACTAGAAATCATAAGACAAGACCTTAAGTGAGCAAATTCATTACTGAGCCTCCAGGCAAACACAGAGCCCTTGACACAAGTAAGTGAGATATATTTGACTATTAAATCCCCGAGAAACAGTGCTATAGCTTCTCAAACAAGTTATGCAAAGTATACACCAGTGGGCTGTTGGCTCTCCACCATCTTTCCCCATTGTCAGAATAATAGAACATTGATCTTTCAGGTGCCCGTTTACAATCTTATGATTGGCTGCATCATGGAGGAATACTATCCTGCAGTGGCTAAGGTTGTAGTTGAAGAGATGGGCCAGTACTTCAATTCTGCTTGGTTAGCTAATTTGAAAAGTTTTAACTATTCACAAGTCCCCACCATTAGGGAGTATATAACAGAATAATGCAAGGGCCAAAGTCACTGAATTTTTGTGAACACTGAAAGAGATTAAGAGTAAAAAACTCCTGAATAAAGTACCTGGAACTCAAAGGTGGCAATTGTTTTATTCTTTTTGGCCACACATCATTATGGTGATTCAATATAAAAGGCAAGTCTTTCTTTTCTGTTGATACCACAGCTTAAAAAAAGTGTTTTATTAATTTTATGTGTATGGATGCTTTGCTTGTATGTGTATATGTGTACCATGTATGTGCCTGGTGCCCACGGAGATCAGAAGAGAGCATTAGAACACCTGGAATTGAGGTTATAGACGATTGTGTGTCACCAGATGAGTGATGGAAATAAAACCTGGGTCCTTTTTCTGAATAAGTGGCTCTTGACTTCTAAACCATCTCTTCCCCTCCCAGAAACCACAAATTTTATTTAGCTATTACAAATTATCCATCTAAATAAAACATCCTTTTAATTTTAAAATTTAATACCATTTTTAAAAATATTTCATTTTCACAGTCATGGTCTCATACAGTGTTCGATGAACCCTGAATATTACCCTGGAAAAATCAGTAAAGAGAGAGAAATTATCCTTTTGTCCTTGGTTACAGGAACTCTACTAGAAAATGAGGAAATGAGGCCTGAAATCCACATCTTCAACATTGAAATTTAAGCCCTCCTGGAACACAGATCTAGAAAGAATGGAAGTTTAGAAAGCAGGATAATAGTCTTAATTGAGACTTAATTGAGCTGTACTCAAAAGAGATTCCTGGGCTTCAGCATGTCTCAGAAACACCACAATCAGCAGGGCGGTGGTGGTGCACACCTTTTATCCTAGCACTCGGGAGTCAGAGGCAGGCAGATCTCTGTGAGTTTGAGACCAGTCTGGTCTACAAGAGCTAGTTCCAGGACAGGCTCCAAAAGCTAAAACACCACAATGGTTAAGGAGTGGTATAGGCCTTTAAATAGTGGAAAAGAATTGGGAATTATACCCCATTTCCAGGGCAGGCTCAATGTGGAGGCACAGCACCAGGGAAGAAGGACACCAGGAAGAGGAGTATATGGTGATCACCACTTGATACCACTATGACTGACCTCAGAAGGGCACATCATCTGACTCTGGACACATGGCCTAGGCAGATCAAAAAGGCTGTGGAGGTCTGGTTGTGGAAATCTCTGAAGTAAATTACTCAGTAGTTCTGTCTCCCACATACCCTGGTGCTGTGCTCACATTTTGCAAACCTTGACATCCAGTGAACTGTGGAGAGTCAGATGATATCTGAATTGGGAAATATCTCCAAACAAATCATAGTGAGGTGTACGGTGCTACTTGTAGCAGCTAGCAGACATTATCACACATAAAAATCATGAGTCCAAGTTCCTACCCAAATGGAAAAGTTCTAATTAGGGCATGTGTCAAGCACACCTAGATCCAATATAGTATATGCTGGAGTGGTGAGAAGGTTCCTTAGGGTTTCACTAGCTCTGGAATGTACCTAGTTTCACCATGGTATTGATAAAGAGCCTTACAGTAGTCAAGCATCTCTTCTCTGTGAGTCAAGCCACCTTCTCAGTAGACGCGGATCATGAATAACATCTGCAATGGTCGTGACAGGTACTTCTTTCTCTGGATCATACAATCACAACGAAGTTGCTATCATTACCAGTTGAGTTCAGGTTGACATATGTCCTTTGGCCTGGGAAAGGGATCCAGGTTAGTCAGCAACGTTCTCCTCCCTCGGGGATAAGTTGAATGTTGATATACCTTCTGCCTTACCTTCAGGGTAAGGCGTGGTGACTGTGCAAACATCTCTGAGGATGCTTCAGTGGACGCTGACCTGCCCTGAGTAGAATCATGAAGCAGAACCATGAAGACCTTTAAGAGTCCTGCATCTACTGGAACAGGGAGATAATCTGTTTATTATCATGTGTTACAGATGATGCAGTGGGACTGGTCCTTGCCTGGCCAAGCCTGCCTAGACTTCTGTGATAAATATACTACCATTTCATTGCCTTCTGCACACTCCACCAGGTCACGCATATCCTGCACCATCAATAAAGCATCACACCTTACACTCTTTAAAAAAATAATTCTGGCTGTGGTGATATTTTGCTTGGTATCTAACAAAGAAAGCTTGCCTAAAGATCAGAGTACAGAGCTAAGCAACTAGTTAGCCATAGAGGTCAGGTAGTGGTGACACACACTTTAATCCCAGTGTGGGAGTCACATACCTTTAATCCTAACACTAGGGAGGTGGAGAAAAGAAGGGATATGGCTGAATGGAGAGAGGAATATGAGGGGGTAGGAGACAGGAGCTCATTGCATTTAACCTGAGAACTTGTAGAGTCAGGATACCCCATCTGGTCTGAGGGTTTCATAGAGGTAAGAACTGGTGGCTGGCTGCTCTGCTTCTCTGATTTTTTCAGCTTTCACCTTTGATATCTTACTCTGGGCTTTTATTATTAAGATCGGTCAGAATTTGCACTATAGCTTACTACCCCCCTTTTTTCTTAGGCAATGCATCTGCAGACACGTGTCAACCAAATTAAGCTGACTTTCCAGAGACTGAATTTATCCTTGTTTATAAAGAACTACAGTCTTCTTAAATAAATAGATAACCTGAAGACTTTCAAGACTGGAAGAGGTTTAAAAAGGAAAATTTCCTGGCTTTGGTATGAGTAAAACTGGCTGCAACAGGACACAGGGTAAGAACTCAGATACATAATAGTTAAAGTCATACAGTAAGAGAAATTTATACTTTTACCTACCTCTTTATTTTATATCTACCTGCTAAGAATGTACTGTAAAATGCTGGGCTGTTAAGATAACAGGTTAGAAAATTTCTTAGAATGAACAGAAATTTCTGTGTCTATTGCATACACAATATACCATAACCTTAAGCAGTTACAGCCTCCACAACGGGTTCTGAAGATGTTGAATTTAACTGCAGATGTAATTGCTGACTCGGAGGTGCCTGGTCTCTGGGTACAGCTACAATTTAGAAAGCAAGTGGCAGAGATGATTGTTGGGGTGTGGTTTCACCATGGGATTCTCTATATCCATAGACAGTAACCGCTGGCCTTCTTGTTCAGTCGTTACTTCTCCCTGATGAAGTGCCAGTGGCAGAGTTGTAATGTAAAAGAGAGCATCAATGCTGGGGGAGAAGATGGATTCTCATGAATGGCTCCAGACTAAGCTGCACGGTGCCTGGTAACTCACAGTCAGGGACTGATGAATCACATTCAGTGGAACTCCTTGAAGACCTACCTTTCAGCCTCTTCCCCTCTGCACTGCATTCATCACCGAGGTGCTACGTGGAGGCCACAGAATGTGATCAATAGTCTCTCTTCCTGTCTGCCATTTCCCAGAGCTCAGAGAGGATCATTAGCATTCACAGGACTTCCTATATTTTAAGAAGTCCTTTTCCACATGCATCATTTTGAATCTTGCCCCTTTGACAATGCTCTTAGGTAGGTGTCATCATTACATTTACTTTAAGATCAGTTAAATACCTTGCTGAGGATAACACTGCCAGTGCAGGGTGGCTTCAGGTTTAGAAGGTAAGATGCCTGAGTCTAAATGACCATATATTATACGTACACATACACTCATATTTATGTACATATATCATGTTTCATATTTTTCAGTAACAAGAATTATGAAGACTCATTTCCCGATTAGAGAGGTGATCTGTTTTTTTTTTCACTTATTGAAAATAGACTCTTCTCTCATGAAATTCATTCTGACCATACTATCTTTAAATTTCTGCCCAAAATGCAGGAGAGACCACTGAGTGCCATTACTAAGTCAGTAGTCTGCTTTCCATAGCAGGTATGTTCAGTTTTTGTAGTGCCCATTCATTCAGGACTTTGCAGGTATCTACCCTGTGTCAAGAACACTTTCCCAGGAGCAGGAAATCTGAACAGGCAGGATGGTTTCTTACAGGCAGGACAAGTGCATCAACAAAAGTTCTGGTGAGTTTCCCAAAGGACCGTGAATATTTCTATCAAAGAGGGCTAATTTCCTCGTAACATACTCGTAATTTTCACTGCATTTTTATTTGCTTGTGCCATAGTATTCTTAACGTAAAGACAGAAAGACGAATCAGAGGAGAGCCACCAAGACATCTATCAGTAAGTGGGCCTCAGTACAAAACACGGAATCCAGAGCGAAGGAGGGAGTGTCGCCTGCTAGAGAGAGCCCACACACGTATTCTCAAGAGGAATTCGCTCTGACACAGAAGAGGAAAACTGAATTCACACTGCATGGCTGAGGGCAGCCACAATAGGCTGTACCTCTAATGGGTTTCTGAAAATGCCGCCTCCAGTCTGTTGGCAAAAGAAGTCTATTAATAAAGGGAAAGTATCTGGGAACCAGTTACAGATAGGAGGTCTGTTCAGGCTCACTGGGATTAGAAAGCTCGCTGTGCAATACATTCCCCGTCCACACAGAAACAGCTTCATTTAATAAAGCAGTATTATTCTGATACAAATTTGTTAAAAAGCAGATGTCAGTGGGACCTGAAGCACCCAGAGAACATTCCTCTTCTTAGGAGGAAAATTAGCAGGAAAGAGCAGTTCTCAGTGGTCTCTCTCTATCTCTCTCATCTCCCTCTCTCTGCGTGTATACTAATGCAGGTGTGTGTGTGTGTGTGTGTGTGCGCGCGCGCGCGTGCGTGCGTGACACAGATGACAAGTTAGGCTGTGGCTTCTCAGGTGCTGTCCTGGCTTTGAGACAGGGTATTCCACAAGCCTGTAAACTGACCAGTAGCCAAGGCTCACTGACCAGCAAGCCCCAGAGATCTATCCCTTTCCCCAACTGGGATTACAAATGGGGGACTGAACACAGGCCCTCCACCACAGTTGGAAGATTTTACTGACTGAGCTATCATCTCAGTTCCTAGATTTGCAACTTCTTCTTTTCTTTCGAACTATTTTTTTTAAAAAGTAAACTCTCTTTTTTGTTTTACATGCCAATCCAAGTTCCCACTCCCTTCCCTCCTCCCGTTCCCTCCACTTGCCTCCCATCTCACCCCCACATCCACTCCTCAGAGAGGGTAAGACACAAAGGGAAGGTCCAAGGCCCTCCACACTATATCTAGGTTGAGCAAGGTATCCATCCAAACTGAATAGGTTCCCAAAAAGCCAGTAAAAACAGTAGGAATAAATCCTGGTGCCACTGCCAATGGCACCTTAGTCTGCCCCTTTGATGAACTGTCAACCACATTAAAAGGGACTAGTTTGGTCCTATGCTTGTTCCTTTCCAGTCTCACTAGTGTTGATGAGCTCCAATTAGCTCAGGGAGACTGTTTCAGTGGGTGTACCTATCGTGGTCTTGATCTCAAAATTGGGAACATAGGCATGGGTGGAGAAGGGAGGGTGGAAGGGGAAATAAAGGGGAAAAGAGGATGGGCGAGGAGAACTTGAGGGACTCTGAGGAGAACTTGAGGGAATGGGATAGTCAAGATGGAGAAAGAACAGAGATGAGAGCAAGGACAGAGATATCTCGATCGAGGGATCCATTATAGGGTTAGCAAGAAACCTGGCTCTCGAGAAATTCCCAGGAATCCACAATGATGACACCAGCTAAGATCCTAAGCAACAGAGGAGAGGGTGCCTGCCTTCCCTGTAGTCAGACTGATGAATATCTTAAATATCACCATAGAACCTTCATCCAGCAACTGATGGAAACAGAGGTAGAGACCTGCATCGGAGCACTGGACTGAGCTCCTAAAGTCCAGCTAAAGAGTGGGGGGAATGAGAATATGAGCAACTTCCTTCTTAAGTCTAAAAAACAGTTTTGGGGAGAATGCTGTTGCTGTTAGTGGTAGTGGAGATGGATAGATGTAAAATAGCAGTCAGGGACTGTGCACACATTTGCATTAGATAAACAAATCCATTCTTTTATCTTTTCCAAGTGGTTTCATTTCATACCTGTTGCTGAGATAAAACACCTTGACCAACTGCAATGTATGGGACAAAGGGTACTGTCTGGCATACAATGATCAGTCATGGTCCAAAGTGGTGGGGAAGTCAAGGCAGGAAGTTAGATCATCATGCAAAGTGGAAAGGAGAGCAGAGACAGAATGAATTCCTGCGTACTGCTTTGCTTTTCCTCAGCTAGCTTTCTTCACGTTCACACACGGCAGGGCCCAGCCCATGAGAAAGTCTCCCATGCCACCTCAGTTAAGACCTTCAAGATGACCCTCCACAGGCATGTTCACAGTCCAACCTTATCTAGACAATTCCTCAGTGGAAACTCTCCTATGAGAGTCCAGTGTCAAGTTGAATGTCATAACTAATCATCACACCAAGGAACCATGAGAACCTCTTAGATTTGGCAATATAGCTTTCTCTTCAAACGCATTATTTTTATCTCAGGGAAACGTGGGGCATTTTATTCGGCCGTGACAAAACTAAGTGGGGGTGTTAAAAGTAGTGAATCTCCAAAAAAGACACAGAAGTGTGATGGGCAATTTTTTCTCATCAAAATGAGTTAGTCATTTATCTCCCAAGACAGTTCATGCAGGCAAAACTCAGAAATCAATTTGAAAGAAATCAACATTATAAAATATAAATATGGGAGTGAAGCCCAGCAATTATGCCTCATTCGGATCATTCTCGATTTTCCTTTCTTCCTGAAGGGTGGCAGGGAGAGGAAACCGTGGTCAGCTGTGAGGACAAACTGCAACTTTACTGTCTCACGGCGACACCGACACAGGAATAACTAGAGCTCCACTCCCCTGCGATTGTGTGAGGATTCAAACTGCTACTGGGAAATAAGTATCTGAAGATGCTCAGAGCATCCCAAAGTAGATCTCCAGTTTCAGCTAACCCTGAAAGGACGGGGGAATCTGTAGAAACAGACCAACCAAAGAACAAACTAACTAGTGACATAGGACCATGGATAATAGTCACCAGGGGATTGAAATTGAAAAGACTCCAGGGGTTGGGGCTAATTCATGCCTCTGGACACATTTTGGCCACCTCCAGCAATGGCAGCACATTATGTCCAGGGTCTTTGTGAACCTCACAGTCAGAGAAGGACTGCGGAACCTGTCCACATGAGCAATGGTGTCCAGCACATAGGTTCTCTGCTACTATAAACCTGACGGGTGCAAGCCCCCGCTCTCTCTCTCTCCCTCTCGCTCTGGCCTGGATCCAGCATTCTGGACGGGTGGAATTCTGTGTAAGTTTTTCCTTCTGTTTTATTAAAACTGTATCTTTTGTAAAATAGTCTGGGGACCTTTCATTACCAAGCGCACTGCGTCTTCATCTGGCACCCAACGTGGGGCTTCTTTTTTTTATTCCCTCAGAGCCTCCCTGTTGCCACATGGGGGCCTGCCCCTCCCCCTTCCCCCTCGCTGCCTCCACCTCTGTCCTCTGTACAGCTTCTGCTCGGCGGAAGCAGCAGCATGGGGCCAATGACTTGTGCTGTGACCGCGGATCTAGCGAACAGCGTTTCCCCTTGTGTACCAGCTACATTGGGGCTGGGGAACTTATTTTGCACTATCACGATCAAGGCTGTGGCTTTTTGGCCCGGCACGCCTAGCAGGCACACCTAACACCGCCCCGCGCTGCTTGGCTATAACCCACACAGATACAGTCTGTGAATTTAACCTCTGGGTTTGAATATATATACTTCAGAATTTGCTTTCTGGTCTGATTCCCCTGCCACATGGATCCAGATGCACCCCGCCACCTACTGGCAGGCAACGGTCATTACAGGTAAGATTTTTTTTTTTCTTTTCGGTTAAAAATAAAAAGTCAGATTCCTCCTTTGAGAAACAAAGCGAGACCTGAAGGGATGACTCTTGGCTTAAGAGAACCAGCTGCTCTGCCTGCGGTCCTGAGTTCAATTTCCAGCAACCACATGGTGATTCACAGCCATCTATAGTTGGATATAATGCCCTCTTCTGGCATGCAGGTGTACATGCAGATAGAGCACTTATACATAAAAAAGAAAGGAAGATGTGAAGAAAGAAAAAAAATGGAGGAAGGAAGGAAGGAAAACAAAAGGATTCCTCTAATCGGAATACTACTTACATAGCTCTTTTCTCTATCTCTGTATCAGGTCCATTTTGTTAAGAAACAATCTGCTAAGTTTAATGAGTAAAACCTCATTCATTGCTTTTGTATAGGAACGATAATCTTTTTCTTTTAGTACACATTAAAGCACAGATTAACATTACAAACACATGCTAAAATGCCTAGCTATGACAGTAAAAAGTGCGGGGAAGTGCCTCTGTATCTTTTCCCTGCTTTGGGACACACAAAATCAGATAATTGTTGACTTAGTCGAGCTCTGGAAACCTATATTCCACTCTGTTTCAAAGGACCAAGTCAGAAGAAGACTTGGTACCTTCTCTCTGAACCCAATGTCTTCTCTTTCTCATACTGTCTTTCTATCTCTTTCAAATATTTTTCCTTCATCTCTTCTTTCTTATTTTTCTAGTCTTTCCTGTTTTCAACTCAAATGTTATCAAGTTTTTCTGAGATGCAATGTGGGCAGAAGTACATTGTGAGTGTTATTGGGGATTATCAAATGAATGCAGTGTGATCATAATGTCTATGGATCAAGACATATAAAACAGTTTAAGCAAAATACATTCAAAGAAACATAGCAGAATATAAATAACACATTACAACAGAGACAGAAGCTAAGCTGAAAAATAAAGATTTAAACATTCACTTATAAATGAAAGTTCACCATATTGAAAGTCTCACTATTATTATTATTATTATTATTATTTTGAGACAGGGTTTCTCTGTAGCTTTGACCCTGTCCCAGAACTAGCTCTTATAGATCAGGCTGGCCTTGAACTCACAGAGATAGGCCTGCCTCTGCCTCAGGAGTGTTGGGATTAAAGGCGTGTGCCACCACAGCCCCTTAAAAGTCTCCATATACCTTAGCTAGGGTTTCTATTGTGTGAAGAGACACCAGAACCACAGCAACTCTTATAAAGGAAAACATTTACTTGCGGTAGCTTGGTTACAGTTCAGAGATTTAGTCCATTATCATTATGGTTGGAAGCAAGGCAGTATTCAGGCATAGCATGCAGGTAGACGTGTTACTGGAGACAGAGCTGAGAGTTCTTAAATCTTGACTCATAGACAGCAGGACTTAGTCTGAAACACTGGGTATAGCTTGAGTAAGTATGGAACCTCAAAGCCTGCCTGCACAATGACACCCTTTCTTCAGCAAGACCATACCTACTCCAACAAAGCTGAACCTCTTAAAAGTGCCATTCCCTTTGGGGACCATTTTCTTTCAACCTAACACATCATAGACATGGATTTCAATTCAACTGGCAAAGCATGTTTGATTTATTGAGCAAAATACAAAAAAATTAACAGAATGTTTCTACTATTAACCCGAATCCTAAATGCACTCTATGACCTTGCCCCAGGCTGGTTTCACTTGCTAATTCATTCTACCATCCCATAAAAAGTTTTGCACAAATAACAGATTTTCTGGTGTGTTTCAATCCCTATTCTATCTTCTAATCATTAAATAAAAGAATGGTGTAGCACAAAGAGGCTAATATATTTCTGGTGAAAGATCTGGGACCATAATTCTTCAACTCTTGATTATTAGTAAATCTTTTACCAAGTTTAATCCACAATGATGCTTTCAGAGTACATCACGCTTCTACTGAATATTAAAACAACAATATAACATAATACAGTAACAATAAACCATCAAATCTAGAAGGAGGAGATACTTATTACATGTACGTATGTATATATGTGTGCATGCATGCATGATTCTCTGTGTTTTTCTGTCTCTTCTCTCTCTCTCTCTCTCTCTCTCTCTCTCTCTCTCTCTCCTCATAACACAGCACCATATAGAAATCAAACAACTTGTAAGAATCTGTTCACTCATTTTACCATGAAGGTCCCAGATATCGAACTCAGTCTTGTAGGTGCATAATTTTACCCTCGATGCCATCTTGTAAAGCTAGGATTAGTTTTTTGTTTGTTTGTTTGTTGTTTATTTTTTGAAAGATACTAGTGAAAAGAGCCAAAAGGGAGATAACTGACGATGCAGGTTTTGAGAAAAGGCATAGTCATGAAAATAAAGCCAGTGTGGAACCAAAATAAAGCAATACATGCAGATGAGTAAGCAAATTCAAATCCTACTTAGGACCTGTAACACAGGAAATATTTGCAAGATGTGAAGCAGCAGAACTGTGTGTGAAATAGTAGAAACCCTGTGTTCTACCTGAATGACTCAAAAGTTAGCTTAGAAAATGCTCTGCAGGTGAAACATGATTTATTTGTCCATATTCTTTCTGTTTTAGAATGAACACGAGAGTGACCTGGAGAAAAAAAGTAGTTAAGAGAAATAGAATAAAGTTTGAAAGTGAATCAGGTCATCCAAGTTCATTTACTTGGATATCATACATGGAAAAACCAATGCTTCAAAAGGAGAGAATGAACTAATAAAGATTGGACAGCCTGCTCGAGTTCTTCAGGCTGAGTAGACAGAAGACATATCACATAATTGGCTTTAGCGTTTTCAGTGTGGTATATTTTCCAACTTCTTTTGTGCTGGGTAGGTTTCAAAAAATAGACATTGAAAAGAACGATGATGTAAAAATACAGTCTTAGGAAGTGGAGTTGGCTACTGTGTGCAAGGAGGATCAAAGAAGAAGATAAGCAGAAGCAGAGAAATAAATCCAGACATCTTGGTTGGAGTCACCGATATCATTAGTAATCCTCTCCCCAAGAACTTGATAATTCAAAATCAAATCTTTTTCCCCTAAAGTTACCAGCTTACCACTCCCACCCACCTTACCCATTACGCCTCCTGCAGATATATCACCTGGCAAATAAGTTGCCTCCTACAAGCCCTCCTGTAACCTCGAGAACTTGCATAACTTCTATTACAGCAGCACAGAGCCAAGGAACAATCAATGGCTGGTCATGTTCACAAACACAAAGTCTGTATTTCTGAGCAGGAAGAGGGCCATTTGTTTCCCGTCTGCCCAGATCTGTGTCAACAGTTCACTTTTTGACTTTTGAAATTCTTTTGCAAAGAATTTCTGTTGACCAAAATTTATCGAGCTATTTTAGAAAACACCTAATGTCAGCAATGGGAACTACTTTTATCACTGTATGTTGTTTAGCAGCTCTTGATGGTGATCAAATTTATTATACCTATAAAAGGCAGGACAACCCAGGAGGCTTAGCCAAGAACTTTGAATTTCTAAAGAACTAAGTATTGCAAGGCAAAGATTTGAACTTGTACCTCACTAGGCCTCTAGGAATCATGTCACTGTACATAAAAGTGACAACATAAAGAGTTAAGCATAGTGTGCAAGCCTCAAACAGGCAACTTCTCTCTGCAATGGATCATCACAGAGAAGCACAGCAATCAAAATACAAGGTTTTGGAGCTCTTTCCCAATGGCTACATCTACAAAACACTCCTACACCTGAGACTCAGGAACTTTGCAGTAGAGGGATCAGAAAGATACTAAGAACAGGAAGTTTGCTGTGAAATTTTTGTTCTAGGAATGGCAGAAGCTACACCCACATGTCTCACTAACATTATTTTCCAAACGTGAGCAGCCAAATGGCTTGCCAAAGTGAATGGGAAAAAGTGCATTAAGTCTCAATTTTATACAAAGAACTATAGGCAACTTCAGAAAGCTGGGAGTCAGAGAGGTGGGTCTTCCCTAGGGAAAAGCAGACCAATTGGTTGTCCAGTACCAAATAGCATGCCCTGACAATGTACATACATGTAACATTTTATAAGCTGAGTAGGCTATGTTTATATATATATATATATATTACATGTTTATATACATATACATAGTATACACATGTGTATACAATAACAATTAGTGAAATTAGAGGCCATGAATTTAGTGGAGAGTGGGGAGTGGTATATGGCAGGGTTTGGAGGAAAGAAAGGGAAGGGGGAAGTGTTTGAATTATATTGCAATCTTAAAAAATAAAATTAAAAAATAGAAGATATAAAATGAAAAAAGAGTCAAGGATATAACTAAGTAGGCATCTTTTCTAAGTACTTTCTAATCCATGAATGGTGGCACATGCTTATAACCCCAGCAATTCAGAAGTGGAAGCAGAAGCATTAAGAGTATGAGCCTATCCAGAGCTATAAAGTCAGGTGCTGTTTGTAAAATCCAAAGGCTGGAGAGGCAATTTAGTGATAGAACACATATCACTACCACCACCACCACGATCACCTGTGCCAGCATCACCACCAGCCAGCCTATCTTTAGAGTTTATTGACCCAGAAAACACTTATGGAGAGACTAGAGTCCTATGACCAAATTATTGCTCAAAATACCCAGAGGGAAAACAAAACCCACACCAGGTTCAGATCTTTCTTTTTAAGAGCTGCCCCAATGCTGAGAAACGCAGCAAGGAGTTTAATATACTACAACAGAGGCCCAAGCAGTGTCCTGAGTCGCCAGGGACTTGATTCAGGAAACTTTGTGAGAGTTGATTACCATACCAACAAAATCTAACAAGTTAGAAGCAATGATATGGACTAAATCAAATTCTTTTGAGTGTAAATCAATTAAAAAGTTCAAAAACTGCAATCATTTAAAATATTCACATTTTATCTATAAGTTTATTAACAGAATATGGATTAAAAAGTGTGACAGCAATTTTGTTTTGAACGTTAGTTAGTGACTAACTAACCAGTGAGAGAAAAGATCTTTAGCTTGTGTGTAGTCCAATTAGAAGGTAGTTGGGGCTTTCCCAGATAAGGAGATTGATGTGATGCATGAAGATGAGATGGTCTGGTCTTTGTTCCTCTCTTCTCCTCTCTTCTCCTCTCTTCTCCTCTCCTCTCCTCTCCTCTCCTCTCCTCTCCTCTCCTCTCCTCTCCTCTCCTCTCCTCTCCTCTCCTCTCCCCTCCCCTCCCCTCCCCTCCCCTCCCCTCCCCTCTCCTCTCTTCTCTTCTCTTCTCCCCTCTTTTCCTCACATCTCTTGCCCTCTCCTTCCCTCCCTTCTGCTCCTCTCATCTTTCCTCTTAGAAATCTTTACGAAACTCCCACTGTACTACCAATTGGATTGTTGAAAAATTATTTTTAAAATGGCATTTGAATGATGACTAAGCCGAGAGATAAAATTTAAGAAACATACCAGGTGTGACACACATGGTTCATGAATGCCCTAGTTTGCTTTCTATTACTGTGATGAACACCATGACTGAAGGCAACTTGGAGAGAAAACAGTTTGTTTCATCTCCAATTCTTCAGTCTTATAGTCATCCATCAGAAAAGGAAGTTAGGGCAAGACCTCAAGACAGGACCCTGGATGCAGAAACTGAAAAAAAATCTAAAGAGGAATGTTACTTCCTGTCTTTCTCTTGATGGCTTGCACAGTCTGATTTCTGATACCACCCAGGACTACCTGGCCACCTGTAGCCACTCATTCAGTGATCTGGGCCTTTCTATATCACTGGTCAATTAAGAAATGCTTCTCAGACTTGTCTACCAGCCAAGTGATGGAGGACTGTTCTCAACTGAGGTTGCCTCTTCCCAGATGACCCTAGTTTGTGTCAAGCTGACAAAAAAGTAACCAGTATTATGAATAAAACAGATACCAAGCTGTATATGCTCACGATCTCAGAATCTATGCTCTCAATCTATGCCTTTAAATTCTTTAGGAACATATATGAGAAATAACTAATAATGAAATACCAAAACCCATTTTGCATGCCAAGTACACATCTCAATGTTTGAAATGAAAATAAATAAATGGTCAGAAAAGTAGCAGTGATATTCAGGGGGCCAGATATTTGTCTCTCCCTAATACTTATCTGGCTTAAATTTAAGGAACAAAACAGGTGTATCATTTACCCTTGAATTTTGTCTTAGATGATTGAAGTGAACATGTACTATATAAACATCAAATTACAGCTGGACATAGGTAATTCATTCAGTAAATGGCACAGCCCATACAACTTAAAGTAGAAGGCATAACCTATTCCCCAAGGTCATGAGGTACTGGGGCCTGATCTAGAAGACCAGATGGGAAAAAGGAGAATCAGGTTGCATTGTGGAAATAAAGTAAGGCAGAAATAAGTAGGCACAAAGGTAGGCCATGTTTACTGACTAGAAGAATTAATATCATGGAAATATCCACATCACCCAGTGGTATAGATAGGTAATAGAGATCATCTGTTCTTATTGGAGTGAGACGGTGTCTAACTGTGGTTTCTATTTTGTCTCCCTGGTGACTAATGATATGGGAATTTTATCCCTTGTGACTGCATTGTGTTAAGCTAGGAATGATAGCATATGTAAAACATGCAATATTGATCTCATAGTCTATTAGAATTATGATCAAGTTTTGCGATAGTTTACAGAAGATGATGTTACAGTAGAGATGTTGATTACAGGATACAAACAAAGTAATTAATACAAAAGTTATAACGCAGTAATTATTGTTAAAAGTATATTGTTTTAAGTAAACTATAGTGTCTTGTTATATGGCATACGTAATCTTGATATCTAGAAAAATCGCTATGTATCCTCCACTGTCCTTGATCCAAGATGCTTCAGCCTCAGCCTTGTAAGTGCTGGGCTGAGAGCAATACACCATCATACCTGGCAGTCTAGTGCTGTTTTCTTTTTTTATGGATAATAAAAGGTTATTTATTTAAGGGTTAGTGCTGTATTCTTAAAAATGCTAAGGGAATAGGCTGAAATTACTACATACACACACATGAGAAGATAAGTGTGTGGGGGTGAATATGTTGATTAGTACAGCTTAGTTATTTCACATGATACAGGCTTTTAGACACTATGCTATATACACTAAATATATATGAGTTTATCTGTCAATAGGATTTTTATTATTATAAAACTCTACCACAATGTCCAGAGAAAGGGAAAAATAAAAGAAGAATCCCAGTGTCTGCCCTAAACTGTAATTCCCTATGTCTTTATGGCTGCCTGGCCTGCTATGATCCCAAGCTAGGAAAATGATACCAAGATTGTCTTTTTTTTTTTCTGCTGAAGTATTCTGCCAACACTGCAGGAGCCAAAGGTGCTGAGACATCTTTGCAGAAAGAGCGTCTGGTTCTGCCCCAACGCTGTGCTCCCAACGTTTAGCTTTGAGTTAGCCAGGCTTACACTTCCATCACTCTTCCCTCATCTCGATTACTTTTAAAATCAGTATCAATTCTTGTATGGTCTGAAGTGTGGACATTTTAGTTATTGAATAGTTTTCAAAACCTAATTAAAGAGAAGGTCATGCTTCACTGCTCAGTTGTTCTATAGACAGTTTTTATCCATCTCTCCTTTATTTGGGGGAACCATTTGCTTCATGTTCTAGAGGCACTTACACAGCCATCCAAAGTAAGAAAGAGGTAAGTCCACCATAACCAAGCTCATGGCCCTTTGCAGGTGGAAATTCTTGGGGATCTCACCAGTCGTGGGTGAGAAAAAGATACTGCAACGACACAGCTCAGTGGTTGGAATACAGCAGGCAGATACAAGCTGGGCTACAAAGTGACTGTGTTTGTTTCTCATAAATATGACCCAATGTGACAGTAATGGAATGAAACTATTTTTCATGCAGCAAGTCTCCAGAAATAAAAGAAGGCTCTTTAAACCTCTGCTCAGATACTATGGGCACAGTACAAAGGACGGAGAACAGATTAGGGGTCAGAACTCTAGAACCACCTCCTCAGCAAACAAATATCAGGTTTTAAGCTTCTCTGGCAGGAGATTGATGATCACATCAGAAACAGCGAGAAGGATCTATGAGCTGTTTCCAGAGCAGACGGAGAGAGGCTGTGCTGCCAAGAAGTCTAAAATCCCATCTATCTTGACAAGAATTTACTCAGCAATGGAAGGGAGATTCTATGCTCTGTGGGCTGAACATCAAAACAGCCATGGCAGAAATGATCAAAGACCCTCGGAAGAATAATCAGAACAGAGAGACGTGCCAATTAGTTCACAACTGCAGAAGAAAAGACTACAAGTTGCAACACAGATTCCCTGAGTCTGTAACAGAGGTTCTCAACTGATGGCTCGTGACCCCACTAGAGTGGCATTTCAGATACCTTGCATATCAAACTTTTACATTACGATTCATAGCAGTAAAAAAATTACAGTTTTGACGTAACAATGAAATAAATGGGAGGTTGGGAGCCACCATAACATGAGAAACTGTATTAAATAGTTGCAGCGTTAGGAAAGTTGAGAACCACTGGTTTAGAAGAATCTGCCCTGGAGGGGAAAGAGGAGTAGGAGGAGAAGAGAAAGAGAAAATATAAATATCAACTTTAAAAACATTCTAGCTAAACACTTCGGTGGAAAAATTTTGGTTTCAGCAACTCACTGGACAAGACAACTTGGTATAATTTCCCTGCCCTTCTGAAATTCAAACCATATAAGAATCAATTTACTTACTCTAATTTTATTTTCCTCCAAACTTCATGCCTTATTAAATTTTGGATATTCCCCTACATGATTTAAGTTATGTAAGCCTGTGTGTGAATGTTTTTGTTTATTTGTTTTTGTAACTTGCCAAAAAGAATTCATTTAGAAAGGATCAGAAACCAGGACATAAGCAATTTGAGAAAAATAGCACAGAGGATCCTAAGAATGAAGAATGGTTAGGTAAAGCTCTAGGAAGCTGAAGGGGCTGATGAGACGTGAAAGTGTGAAAACCTGAAGACAATTTAAGCTTTCTCTCCAGTCTCAGCAGGGGACTATTCAAGATACACTGCATCAGCTAACATCCTTAGAGCTCTGGAAATTAAATCGACTTCATTCTGGTCAGAGTAGGAAAGTTCTCACATGGTCTGGGATAACTGATTACAGAAAGTAGTAAAAGACTGGCTATTGTCTCTTCAAGGCCTCCAGTCTCTACATTTTATGATTGAGGGAGGTGAAATCCAAATACTGGTCAAGTATTAGTAACTTTCCCAGTTTCTCTGACAAAATACCAGACAGAAAGGTCTGTAGAAGGAAGGATTTATTTTTGTTCACAGTGTCACAGCGTTCAGTTCACAGGGGCTTAGCCCATGTACTTGGCCTGAGCATCCTGGTGGTAAGTACCTGCATCTTTCAGAGCTGGTCAAGAAGCACAGAAAGGCAGGAAAATAAGCACCCAAACTGTTAAACAAGTGAATTCCCTGATGCTTGATGAGCTGTGAAGGCCATCATTACATTTATGACATGCACTTTGATATTTTGACATCCAGTTTCTAATCTGATGCTCGTAAGAGATATTTAGATCTGGGTACAAGAATATCCAAGACATCCTTGTTTATCTTTGTGGTGATCTTATGGAGCCTTATATCCATTTCTCTTTAATTGGCTATATTCAAATTATACCCAATCCATATTTTTATGAAATCCATGTTTTTATGAAATAAGTTATTTCCTTACTAGCAAAAGGTCAACTTAACAGCAATAATAAATTTGGAAAAGGCAGGCCAATCAATACCATTTAGCTATAAAAGGGCATTAAAATTCACCTTATCACTTCCAGTAGCAAGTTTAAACAGTTGTTGTTTACAGGGATTTATTCCATCTTTTCAGTCACTTCCTCTTTTCTCAGCCACACTCAATAAACTCTTGTGAGACCATGCATGAGCAAGACTTGGAATGAGTGCTTACGACATTTTCTATTTAGCCAATTATGAAACAGCAGCTAGAGAAAAAAACTTAACTCAGATGTTTTTCTTCCCTTTAGCAGTTGGTCATTCACTCATACGCTTCCATCAGTTACCTGCCAATCACCTAATAAAAGCCTGTCACACAGCTGGCCTTTCAGGAAGATGAGCATTGCTACTGCAGACATTAAAGTCAAGAATAAGCAGACCTGGTCTGGAAGATGGACAGATGTGTACACAGGGCATGAACTCAGTAGTGACAACGACTGTAAATTTTAGTTTCAGATTGAAAATAGAAAAGTTTTCATGAACATGAAATGAAGAGATCTCAGATGACGAGGACAGAAAACTATCAGCATGTGGGGTAAAGGGAAAGAGATATCTCTAGGCTTTATACAGCTTCATAAATCTTAGAGAAAAGGCAAAATATGAGACCCTGAATGACAAGTAGGACTCAGGTGGCAAAAAGAAAAAAAAATATGGCAAGAAAGGTAGAGAAGACAGAAGAGGAAGAGACATAAAGATAACCAGAGTGAGCAGACATGTCAAGGCCCTGGATACTGTGTAGATATCACTCACTGAATAAGATGTTTCTGATCAAAGAATGAGAGAGAGACCTCAAGCGGCATGCGTTCAAGGAGCTAGTAAAGTCAATGCAGACATTTCAAAATAAGTATGACCAAAAACAAATGGACAGCAAGGTGTCCCCACATAGTGTTTTCCATCAGGTCTCATGTTTACCAAACACTAGAGTAAGAGGTGGAGTTCATTATAAAGACCTTGCAATCAGCAAGACAAATCCGGGAAGGCTGCACCTTTTGCCTAGCACCTCCAGAAACTACGAGTCATAACAGCACACATTGCTGCCCTGGCATTCCAAAGCAAACGCTGTCTTGAGATAATAAATTCCAAAAGGGGAATTCAAGTGTGAACACTTTGCAAGGCTCAGCAGTGTGGAAAATCCTTTTGTGCACTTTATAATTTTCTGTTTGTTTTAGTCCCTGCACAGTAAAAATGCCCGCTTCGTAGCGAGCTCAGATAAGGTAGATTCAGGTGCAGCAGGGGTGTCATCCACCTGCATCCCACCTGCAGATGTGCTAGTTTCTCTATGCGGGCTTCCTCTGTTCTCTGCCGCAGCCTTTGATGTACTATGGAAATGACAACAGGATTCAGGTGTTTCTCTGTAAGCACCATCCATTCTGAGGATGATTGGTTCTTCATTTGGGGGGATTAAATATGCCAGATAGCAAATATTTTAATAGCACTAGCTCCATCTAAGACGCAACCTCTGTATTTCCCACCAGCTGACAGTGCCTGAATCTGTGAGGCCAACATCCTGGAGGAGAATTTATTATGGGAAAGCGCATAAAAGAGGCAGAATTCGTGTTTATATATAAAATTCTGACTTCCTCTTTTCTCATTATTTCACAAATATAAATACCAAATGCCTAAAAGCTTTTGTCATTGAGCCTTGATTTTAGACAAAATTGAGCAAGATCCTAACTTAGGGTTATTTATGACTTAGACAAAATTATTATTTTATTTGCTGTGGGAAGAGAATCCCACACATGGTAGAGAATTAAAGAATAGATTAAATGAGATAGATTATATAAAAAGAGTCTAGCAGAGTATCTCACTAAAAATATTTACTTCATTTTGATATGCCTTTCTCAGTGGATATTTCCTAAGGTGCTCTGTGTCTGTGAGCTGAACTTGACCTTCACACACGAAGCCACATGTACAATAATATAAAAGTATTATAGCTCATATGTTAGAGATTGGTATTCAGTTGATAGTACTATTCATGGGTAACTAGATCATGAAGGCTTTAACATATTTAATGTTGATAATATTAATAATGCTAATAATAATGTTTATAGATAAGTATTTGATTAGTAGGTGAGATTAAGTTGGAGAAAGCAGGTCACAAGCATGATCTTGAAGTGAATAACTTGTGTCAAGGTGCTTCCTATTTCTTTCTGCTTCCAAACTACCTTTTGATGAGCAACTTCACTCAACCATGAGTTTTCCACCACAACATTGTATCACTCAGCACACAAATGAAGTCAAATGATCATGGGCAGAAATATTTGAAATCAAGAGGTAAAATAAATTTTCCTTGTTGTAGTTGCTTATTTTGTCACAGTGACAAAATTGGGCTAATTCTCTTTTATTTATATTTAAAAGGTGAAGTGTGTGTGTGTGTGTGTATGTGTGTGTGTGTGTGTGTGTGTGTGTAAGAGAGAGAGAGACAGAGAGAGAGAGAGAGAGAGAGGTAGAGAGAGAGAGAGAGAGAGAGAGAGAGAGAGAGAGAGAGAGAGAAAACAGTTCCTGTAGAAGACAGAAGAGGGCATTGGTTCCTCCAATATGGGCTCTGGGAATCAAACTTGGGTCTTCTAAAAGAGCAGTAAGTGCCCTTTACTGCCAAGCCACCTCCCAACCACTGCATTCTCTTAAAAGTTAAAAAGCTTTGCATATTTAATGACATGTAAATATCTTAATACTAGGTTACAGTTGCAGATGAAATTCTGCAAAAACATTACACCCAATGTTTTGCTTCTCATCTTGGCTAAATATTGTATAGATAAATGCAAGGATAATGAATACATTATTGTGTAATAAATGAAGATGCTCCAAGCAAAACATCTTCAAGTCCATTTCCATTCTCTGAATTAATCAGCAAAGCTCTGGCACTGACTCTGGCCGTTGTTTTGTAAAATATATGAGCCTAGATATTCCATAAGTTCCTGCTCACTTAACTTTTCTGCTCCTCAAAGACCCTGTCCTTGGGCTGGAGGGATGCCTCATTACTTAAGAGCACTTGCTGCTCGTGCAGAAGATCTGGGCTTAGTTATCAGCATTCACATTAGGCACCTTAAAACTTCCTGTAACCCCAGCTACAGAGATTTGGCTCCCTCTTCTAGCTTCCATGGGCACTTGCATACACATGGTGCACACACACACACACACACACACACACACATACATACATATACATACATATATATGTAAACACACAGGAGATAAAGTAAGTAAAACTCTAAAGACCAGTCTTGTCACATCTCTGCTCTCTGATGCTTCCACATAAATAAAAAATAAATTTCTTGATATATTCATTCTAACTTTTAAAGATATTCCCCATACTCTAAAAGGGAACACTGGTAATGATGTAGGTGGGCCTTCTGTCTATGTGTTATTTTCATTGGTTAATAAAGAGACTGCCTTGGCCCTTTGATAGGACAGAAAATTAGGTAGGCGGAGTAAACAGAATAGAATGCTGGGAAGAGGGCAATGAGGCCGACGCCATGGAGCCAGCCACCAGGTCAGACATGCTGAATCTTTCCTGGTAAGCCACCAACTCGAGGTGCTACACAGATTATTAGAAATGGGTTAATCAAGATGTGAGAATTAGCCAGTAACTAACTCTCTAGTGATAATGGGCCAGGCAGTGTTTAAATGAATAAAATTTGTGTGTTGTTATTTCCGGGGCTAAACTAGTCATGCGGGAGCCAGGCAGGACGAAAAGCAGGCCTGCCCGCAGCTCCACACTACATTGTAAGACCTCTACAATCCTATAAAATCTCAGCCCACCTTCCACTGCTCTAATTATTATGGGAGAAGATGAGGATGACTCCCTTTATTGGCCCTTGCAAGGGGTTCTACTATTTAGTAGGAAATATGTGAATAAAGCATGGCTGGACATAAAGAATTATATATAACTATCTCAGAGCAACACAGGAGTTGAGATGGCGGGGGTTTGTTTCTGTTGTTGTTTTTCAGATTTTCTATTGTAATGGGTTAACTGGTCCAGAAAGGACTTGACCTATCACACCAGTGACAGAACAGCACACAATTCAGCACATAATTATTTATATTTTCCTCACCTTAGAATTAAAGAAACATAATTAAAACACATGAAAAAGGTGTACTAACTTCAGTTCTATATGCCCCATGCTTCTGCCCCTCCAGTCATGACTGCTGTGAGCTCAAGGAGAGGCAAATTTTATCATTTGAATGATACTCTTCATTTGAATAGACGATACCAGTAATTTGATTCCTTTCTTTTATTCACCTCACCTTGCCTTTCTTTCTTTAAGTGAAGAGATTCTTTTGTAATTGAATTGGCAAAAGCTCTTATGATGAATGTAGACAAATATCTCAATTGCTAGGCTCCTCTTTATCTTCCTTACCACAAAACTGTCTGCCAGGGACACAGTTTTAAAGTTACTAGATCTGATACTCTAGAAGATACTACCTGGCAGAATGGAAAAGCAGGGGGGATGCTACCATAGAAGGCACAGTGGGCTTCTAACATGCTAGAACTAGTCGAGATGTGTAGATGTTGTAGTTGTGAGTCACTTCACATGTCCAGGCTAGTACTCATCAATTATTCTTAAAAATTAAATATATTCATTTATTTTACATTCCGACCAGTTTCCCCTCCTTCCTCTCCTCTCATTCCTTCCCCTACTTCTCCTCTGCCTCCCTCAATCCACTCCTGCTCTGTTTCTGTTCAGAAAGGAGCTGGTTCCCATGGGTGTCAATAAAGTATGGCATATCAAGTTGAGGTAGGACTAAGCTACTCCTCCACTCATATTAAATCTGGGTAAAGAAACCCAGTGTGAGGACAATTTCCCAAAAGCCTACCGACGTGTCAGGGACAGGCCCTGTTCCTACTGTTAGGAGTCCCATGGGTAAACAAAGCTATATAACTGCCACACATATGTAGAAGACCTAGGTCAGTCTCATGTAGGGTCCTTAGCTGTTGGTCAAGTATCTGTGAGCTCCTATGAGGCTGGGTTAGTTGTCTCTGTGAGCTCCCTTGTGATAACCTTGACCCCTCTGGCTTATCAGTTTTTTAATAATCTGTTAAAGCCTGCCATGCAAGATCACCCTAAGAATGCAGTAGTGCATACGTATATTGGCTGTAACCAACAGTTTATTAATAGGACTTAAGACCTACTCAACAAGAAGGCACCAGAATCTTAGACAATTACCCAGGGGCAGGGAAATTTTGAGTTTTGAAAGTGAACCTACAACTGCTACTTTACTACTGCAGCATAATTTTTAGCTACTTTCTAAATATTTGTTCTTATAACCAGAGATAAATATAGCCTTCACCTCTCATGAAACTTCCTTTTGCATTAGATGAAGGCCATTACCAAAATCCAAAACCAATCAAAATGCAGAGTTGTAGAGCTGAGACCCAGAAGACATACCTACAGTACAACTCCCACACCTAAGGCTCAGGGAGCATTGCAGAAGACAAAGCATAAAGATTGAAAAAGACAGAAGATCGCAGGGTTTGCTGTGGGAATCAGTCTCCTAGTGATGTCAGAAGTGAATCTCACCAACTTGACTTCCTAAACATGAACTGAAAAATGATAACAGATGTAGACTTGCTAAAATCGGTGGGGAAAACCCACAGAGGGTCTGAAATCTATGCAAAGAACTATAAGGAATACTGAGAGTGGGAGATGGAGTATACCCCAGGACATTAATTGGAATACAATACCAAATGATCAGTCCTAAAAACACATATCACATATACAGGGAAAGTTTTACACACTGAGTAGGTTATGTTTATATATATATATATATATATATATATATATATATATATTCATATGTGACAACAATTAACAAAAAAGAGACCTTGAATTTGAAAGAGAACAAGGAGTGCTTGGAGGGAGGAAAGGAACGGGGGAAATGGCATAATTGCAATCTCAAAAATAAAATAAAATGCTGTGGGACAAGGGTTTTGTACCTTGCAAAAATGTATTACTTGTATTTTAATAAAACGCTGATTGGCCAGTAGCCAGGAAGGAAGTAGAGGTGGAGCAACCAGGCAGGATGTAGAGGTGGAGCAAAGAGAACAGGAGAATTCTGGGAAGAGGAAAGGCTCAATCTGCAGTGACACAGAGGAAGCAAGGTGAGAACATCTCACTGATAAAAGGTACTGAGCCATGTGACTGACACAGACAAAAAATATGGGTTAATTTAAGATGTAAGAAAAAGTTAATGGGAAGCCTGAGGTAATAGGTCAACCAGTTTATTATTAATGTAGACCTCTGTGTGTTTCTTTGGTACTAAGCAGCTGTGGGATCAGGCAGCACAGAAACCTCTGTCAACAAGAAATAATTTAAAAAATTTGCCATTTGGTAAAAACTTGACCCATATCATTGGCTTCTCCAGATAGAGTTTAGGTTGTGTTAGATTGTAAGAAGACACAGATGGGACTTCTATTATAGAAATCTGGGATAAGTAGCACAGGAAATTGTTTCTTTGCATGAATATAAATCTAAGGTATATTTTAAAACATATTACTCACATTTTAATCAACACGTGAGCAATATTTACTGGGTTTTGTGAAATAAAGGACAATGTATATTCACTTCTCGGAGTTTGAAAGATGGTTCAGGAGTTAAAAAAGCTTGTCAGACAAGCATGGGAACTGAAGAATTTAGATCCCTATAATCTACATAAATCCTTGACAGGTGTGACTGCCTGTCTCTAATTCCAGTCTTAGAAAGCAAAAATAGGGAATCACTAGATAGCAAGTGTCTATCACTAATAACTGTCTAGCAAGATTAGCCATATATGCAAGCTCTTAGTTTGACTGAGAGGGCCTGCCTCAATGAATAAGGTGGAAGGGTGAATGCGGATATCAACAACTTGCCCCACATATGTACACATGTACCCACATATAAATATACTACAAGCATACAGAAAACATGAATACATACATGTATGCACCACACAGAGAAGAAGAAAGTAAGTTTACTTGCTTTTAATTCCACAAAATAGAGATTAGAAATTTTTATCCATATTAGTATATTGACATTTGACTCTGTTAGTCTGAAGAGTCCTTTTCTTTCTTTTTCTTTCTTTCTCTCTTCCTTTCTTTCCTTTCTTTCTTCCTTCCTTCCCTTTTTTCTCTCTCTCTTCTTTTGTACCTCATAAGACATATAATTCATTTTAACATAAGGTCATTAATATCCTTCATTCTAGTGTTTTCTTTCCTTGTTGAACTCAAACTTTGAACCTGATAGGTGAGTAAAAATAAAAGAGCATTTTAGATGTATGTGGTCATATGGGCTAGTCATATCTATCCCAGGAGGAATAACAAAATGAAATCAAACACAAAGCTAGCCAGGAGGGTTTGATGCTTGACAAATTCCTGGAACCTTGAGAGTAATTTCATAGAACCCTATACCAGGCCTATATATCCACTCAAGAGTAACTATTTTACTTCTATACATTATCAAGAGAAATAAAATCATAGAAGACCCCAAGCACAAATGTTAAACAAAGCTTTATTTTCAGTTGCCTCAATGTGGAAAAATTGAAATGTACATTATGAGGACTGGAAGAACAAACTGCAGCATATAGGTTGTCATTCAGCAAGAAGAAAGAAAGAATGTGTGATGCAAGTCCAAGATGGATGAATCCAAAGATAAATATGCTGAAGACAAGAAACTAAGACCTGAATAGCACACATAGTGTGATGCCATTTATACAAAAGTCTAGAAAGTATAAAGTTACTTAAAGCAATGGAAAACATATGTAGTTGTCTAGATGTGGAAGTAGGATGGGAAGGGGCAGCAGGAAAGAAGTCTGAAGCATCCAAGAAAATTTACAAGAGTTAGGAATTCATTATCCTGACTGTGACGACGAGTCATAGAACCTAAGAAATGAAAAACGGTTTGTCACTTAAAACATGAACGTCAGAAACACCTCAATATGCATGAGTCAGATAATAGTCTGGGCATAAAAGGAGATGAGGTATGTATACCCGTGGTATCTGTAGGATAAGCCCATCAATTATTTATTTCTACTCAACAATGAGATAAAATCCAAACAAATAACATAACTGTGTTTGAAGAAGAAAGTGCCATCTGAACATACAGACCATCATTCTCTCTTAAGTTTGTATGTGTGTATGTGTGAGGATGGGCTGGAGAGATGGCTCAGCGGTTAAGAGCACTGACTGCTTTCCCAAAGGTTCTAAGTTCAATTCCCAGCAACTACATGGTGGCTCACAACCATCTGTAATGAGGTCTGGTGCTCTCTTGAGGAAGAGACCAATTCAGTCATCTTCATCAATTTTGACCTTGAAACCCAATATGAATAAGTTCAACAGAACCACCATATTCAGGTTACCCACACGAGCTTCAGGAATAATGTGGGATGGCGAGTTGCATGCGTGCACAGGTGGGAGCATCTTTTGTAGGCACCAGAGGAGGACATCTGGTGTTTTGCTCCATAGTTCTCCATCTTGTTATGGAGAAATGACTTTGAGTTGCTATTTTTTGGCTACACTGGCAGGGAAATAAGACCCAGTGATCCTCCTGTCTCTCTACCCCAACTTAAGTGTTGAGTTTACAGATGCATGGTCACATTTTATGTCTTTTGTGTGTTTTGGGGGACTTTAACTCAGGCCTTTCTGCTTATAAGAAAATAAATACTCTTAGCCACTAAGCGGTTTCTCTGGCCACCGATGTTCTCATCTTTAAAGAGACTGATGAAACTTCCTGTTGTTCTCATCTGCAGTTGGACTTCTACTGAACCATTTATCTTTTCAGCCTTCAGATAGGAACCTCTCACCTTTGTTGTGTCACCTGCCTGTCTCCACCTGAGACCCAAGTGAGACTAGGATCTGCTAGCAGCTCAGGTATTCTGCTCTATCTCGTGGGATCCCCGAGAATGAAGATAAGCTGCTTGTTCCGAGTTATCACCAACAGAGGAGACAAGAGGTAGACTGGTTTAGGACCAGCAGCATCAAAGCTCAGCTTCCATCATAGACAATGGAGGCAACTGAGGACAGAGAGACAATTTTGACTGGAAATGCCACTGTTGGACGTGACACATCAAGCAGGTTGAGACAGATGTAAACACGGCCTGCTGCAGAGCTACATAAACGACCACAGGAGGCTAGTGCCTCCAGCTTGGCTCTTGCAGCATCACGAGCAAAGTCAGCGATGCTGGGCTATTTTTAGTGTTCAAAGAGCCTTACAAAAGATTTATGACTACAATATGTAGTATGGGAGATAAATTGAAGCAGGGCTCTCCCAACTCCAACAAAGGAGTCAGCCTGGTCAATAAAGTATTTAAGTCCTGAGTGCTGTGTGGGTTGTCATAGATTAAAATTTGAAAATCTTTTATGGTGTAACAAGGTCCTTAATTATAACTTGGGCTTTGGGTCATTTGCAGGTTGCACAAACAGCAAGAGTTATGCCTTAGTGATCACCCTTGGATAAAATAGCCTTTAAATCCAATGCCCATGAGAGGAAACACTCAGTTCTCAAGTTCAGAATGACTTTTCCCAAAATAAAGGAGTCTGAGAGATGTCTGATATAAAAATCCTCTCCTGTCTCAATTATACCTTGCATTATTTCTCTTTTGTGTGGAATGCAAAGAATCTAATGAGCTGGGTAAAGTCTTAAGGTGATCCTCTTTTGGATTTTCTTTACTTTATCACTCAGTATCATTACATGCTCTCACTCTGCAATTCTAGCATGGGGTTGTGTCACCTGCTGTGGATATGAATTGTAGGCTAAGTTTGGCAATTGATAGGCATCAGATCATAAACTTCTCTTGGAACAAAAGAGTCTCGAGTCTGTAATAATGAGAGCTTGATTAATAAAACTTTTAACTACTACCAATAAATCACACTCAAGAAGTTTTGGTTTTTCAAGAATGATTTACATGATCTGTGGGAAAAAAATAGGCTTTATGATAGTATGGGGAAGAATGGCCCTCACAGGCTCACTGTTTGAATGCTTGGTGCCCTATTAGTGGGGTTGTTTAGGAAGGATTATGAACTTTGACCTTATTTGACTTTGGAGCAGGTGTGTTTCAGAGGTGGGCTTAGAGGTTCCAAAAGTCCATGCCAGGCCCACTCTCATTCTCTGTCTGCTTCCTGCAGAACAGGTTATAAATATCTCTACTACTGCTCCTGCGCGATATCTGCCACTTCCCACCATGATGGTCCTGGATTAACACACTGAAACTGTCAGGAATCCATTTTATAAAAGTTGCCTTGGGCATGGTGTCTCCTTATAGACACAGAACAGTGACTAAGACAGCCTCTGTGCATGGGACTGACTTCTATATCCAATTGCCATCTAGCTCAGAGTTGCAAGCTTACTCTTCAGATCCTTTCCTTATAAAATTGACACATATAAGTGGGCACTATATCACAAATGCACACATTTATATACATATATATCTGAAGTCACATAAAACAGGTATGTTTCATATATGTAAACAAGACACATACATATGAATGAAACACCCCATACCCCTCCTTCCCTTAATTGGCTCTGTTTACCATTCATAAAATAACTCAAAAATATTTTACAATAAAACTTTCATCTTGCTTAAATTTCTCAGTTTTCCTGCTCATCGAGTAAGCAGACAACCTAGTGCATTATAAGCACTCCCATGTGAAAGAAAAAGACAGTGAAGTCCATGGAGTTAATAGCATTTGTAATGACAATAATTTCTAGTATGCTAAACAGATTTTGGGGTATAGGAAGTTTTATACTGGCCTTTAAGTATGTGTTCTTGAGGATTTATTCCACATGTCTCATCGAAGTGGATTTTGATGGAAATACAGTTACCAGAGCCTCAATTCTCTGAAGGAGCACATATTGGCATCATCCTTTCCTATGAGACACTAAGCTTTGTTCATTCCAAATCGGACTTCCTTACCCTGCCAAAATTGATCACCGAACTTATGCTACTATGTCTCTCTTTTTCTCAATCTTATCACTTGACCTAATAGGACTGTTGGATTGGAGGGTGGGTGTGCATTGGCCTCTTTAGCTCAAATGATGACACATGCATCATAATTGTTAATTCAAGACAAGAAAAATGCATTAATATATAAATTTGGTTGCTACCACAGAAATTTTAGCTAATATTTCCATGTCTTTCATTATAAACTGATCCTCTTAAGCACGTAATCCCTACCTCTTAATAAGAGTTCAGGTCAAATCTTAGCTTTACTATCATTTCCTGAACAATCCCACACACCTACTCTATAATTGACAGTATGTTGGTAGGAATATTAATGGCCATGAAGAGGAAACAAGAGAAACTAAAATTGTAAATACAATGAGAAGAAGAAGAAAAGTATTATCTTGGGCATTATGCTGTGCGTGAAGGGGAGGGATGATGAGTAAAAATATATGATAATGCACTGTGTGATCCACAGAATTGGCTCGGTGAGACAATGCTCAGGGACCATATAAGAAAGTAGTATTGAGAGTTGGCTTAAGGCTATGACCTGTGGATAGTTGAAGGTAAGAACAGGGAGTTATCTGGGGGGAGCAGCAGTGTAGACTCCTGTTAAGAAAGCAGAAAGAAAGTACTCACCACAAAAGTTCTCAGATCTGGTACAATTTCAAGGCATTTGTGTATTCTCAAAAATATATCAAATCCATGGACATTTGATAACCTCCTGGAATGGTTATCTCACATGGGTCTTAGAGGCTGCATTGAGATTGGGTGAGGATTTGGTTTGGTTTTATTTTCTCCTATCACTCTCATTGAGATGGGATAACTTTACGGAAGGCATTAATACTTCAGGTTCCTCCAATATTTTCTGATAGTCATGCAGGGTGCCCATCATTGTTTTATTTCAATTTGGGAAAACCTTCTATTGCATGAACATACTGACTTGCTGGGAAAGTAACATGTTTAGGGAAGGCTAACATCACCTTTGTCAACATCACCCCCACTCCATATGTTTGCCTAAGCATGTTGTATTATTTATAATGAATCAAGAATTACAAGAAAAAGAAAAATGGAGTCTTGCATGATAGCTATGCACATGATAGTCAATGCCTAGTGCTCCACAAAGTCCACAAAGTTGTTATCAAACAGTTACACATGCTCACTGCTATGTGCGTCCCCTATTACACACACAGTAGTAAATAAAATTAAATATTAAAACAAAGAAATATATATATGTATATATATCAACATATCATTTCTATACATGTACATCATAACACACACCAAGTTATTAGTTTTCCAACAACTATTGGTCTTTGCACTGCTTAGCTGAATATCACTCAAATTTCAACTGCCGGCCAAATTCTCAGCACACCGACCACATGAGAACACTGTATTCAGATTACACCCAAAGTAGGATTTCATGGGATTATTGTATCCAGAACAGGTATTTAAAACAGCATAATAACTGGAACCTCCCATACATGCATAGATAGATGATGTACAGGAAGTTACTGTATTCAGGCATCACTGGAGTCATGATCATCCACTCTTGAAGTGGCTACATTTTCAAGGGGGAAATAGTATTGTAATCACAGCAGCTACTCCTGTTGTGAAATAGCTTAAGCCTCCTTTGACTTAAGAACTCTTATAGCAACTAGTTTCTGGTGTGAGTAAGAACCTCAGTAAACCTTCCAGAAACCCAACACATCCTCTTGCATTCCACTTGAGGCCACTAGGTGATCAATATTAGCTGCTTTGATTATCCCTTAAGGTGAGTTCTGGAATGACGCCTGGATATTACTATCTCTTCAATGTCTTCTGACCTTGGAGCCCGCTTAACCTGTACCCTGTGCTACGCCCCCCATTTCTTGCCTCTATTTCTTTTCTTAACCCACACAGATGTCTCAGGACATGGTTCACAGCTCAACTTCTAAAAGCTACACCACATGACTTGTCAGAAAATGCCTCATATTAGATTTCACTAAGGGCTAAGCACCCATGGAAGCCCCTGAATGGTTTCTGCATGATTAAGTTGTTTCCATTTCTCTGTTATCTGTAGTGTATCTCACATCTGCCTGTTAAACATCCTCAGGGATCCTCCTTCATATCTCCTTGTCCAGCTTCATCATGCAAAGGCACAGGTCTCTGGAACAAATGCTTGTCAAGATTGGAGGGCTTCTAATTAATTCCTTGTAATACAGTTTCTTATATCAATTAAGTTCTGGAGAATCAGCAACTCCCTGTCAAGGCCAGCTATTTGCAACTGTAGAGCAGATGGATTTCTATGCAGATATAGTTCAGGGACCTGCATGGATACATACACCTCTGCCAGTTCCCTCCTTGGCAGCTTTGTGGCTGTGCTTCTCTGTTCTAGAGTCTCAGATGATCTTTGGATAAAGACCCACAGATAGGAGTTCATTATCAGTTGCACTCTGTAAGAGTACATGACACTCCAGAATACTGGAAGTGTCAGGACCAGGGAACGTACTTAGAAGACGCAGGCATCGAGATCATGAGGAAATAGAGGGGCCAGAGAGAAAAGGAAAATAGAGTGTCACATTTGGGCTCGAAGATGGCCTAGACAGCAAATTATTTACCTTTTAAGAATGAAGAGTACAGTTAGAACCTCAGACAGACCCACATTAAAATGGTGTACTGGGAAGGTGGAGCCAGGGGGCTCCCAGTGACCTTTCGGCCTATAGCCTATTTGGTGAATCCCAGGCCAGTATGGTACTGTGTGTCAAACTGGATGACACTCAAGGTTGACTTTTGTCCTATACATATACAGACACATGCACTTATATTTATTTGAATATATTCACATATACAGAAACATACACACACACACACACACACACACACACACACACACAGAGAGAGAGAGAGAGAGAGAGAGAGAGAGAGAGAGAGAGAGAGAGAAAGAGAGAAGAATATATAGTGTTACAAAAAAATGTTCAAAAAGTACATTCCTCAACAATATGTCCTGAGCAAGTAACCAGTAGCAAGACAACATAACATCAAACTAAGAGCAAGTTGAAGACCCAGGCTCCGCATTCTTCAATGTGCTGATAACTTTCCCTCTTCATTTTATTTTCCAGTGTCCACTTCCATATTCAGAACAGCATTCTGAGATTTGAGAACTGAGTGGCACAGAGAGATCAACCCAGATCTCTATACTAAACTATAGACCAGACTGACCAGTCGCTGCTCACTCTATACTTCCAAGTTTGGAGTAGTATTTGAAGTTTGGTAGCCAGGATGCATAGGTGTCTGTCCTCCCACAGGTACTTTCTGACCAAACCCACCCCTTCTCACATGATGTTTCAGGAAACTTCTATTGTAAATGCTTTGAACTCACTATGAAACCCAAACTGACCCCCAACTTGGGCTTCAGGTTCCTTATAAGGAAATTCCATTAGAACCCAGCCTCACTCCTTTACCTCTGACCACTTTATTTCTGAATACTTAGAAATGTGTAATAACACGACTGTCAATTTGACAGGATCTAGAATCACCCATGAGGCAGTCCCTGAGCACATCTGTAAGTGGTCATTTAGATTAGTTTAGCCTCGGGACATGCTGGTGAGTGGTTTTTCTTAGAGGATTAAATTGAAGTAAAAAAGACCTACCAAACGCAGGCAGCACCTTCAGGCATTCATCCAGATAGAAGCAGGCCCTGAAAGAAAGGTTTTTGCTTTTTCTCTTTGCCTTTACTTCTTGCTGGTTATGGCTGCTGTCATCCTTGATGACATTAGAACCCAACTTCCTTGGATTTCTAACATATATGAACACCAGTGACCCTCAGGAATCTTCTAAGTCTTTGGCACCAGATTGGAACTTCTGAGGCATCCTAACAGACTAAGCGGCTACTAGATTCCCATCTCTCCAGTGTGAAATTGCCATTGTTGGAATATACAGACCATATTCTGTAATCCAATCTCATGAATCTACTTTTAATGCACATTCATTCAATTGATTCTGTTACTCCAGGAAACCCTAATAAAGACTTCAAAGCTAAAGAGTTTATTTTTATTTATTCATTCATTCATTTTGACAAAGGGTTTTACTACGTAACCCTGGTGGCATAGAAGTTAAAATTCTCCTCTTTTAGCATTCCTATGTGTTTGGGATTGGATCAAGATCAGCTAATAAAGATAACTAATATTTATTACTTTACAACAGCTTCTGGGATGTATTAACCATCTCCCATAAACCTGTCCTCTTTTTCTCTTTCCTGGATCTCCAGTTTGGTAGATTCTGCCTTTTTCTTGAAGCAGTAGCTCCTAGTCCATCTCCTATCATCCTTTCCCCTCAGCCTCTTGCTTGGACCTTTGCCAGTGATAATCTCCTCTCCAGAACCCAATCAGCTCGCCCACTCTCAGTAGCATCAATCAAGCTACACAATGATAGAATCTCTGCTTTTAACTTTGAGAGGTCGTAAGCAAAAGAATCCCTCTCAGAATAAGATTGCAAAAGTACAGTGAGAGATAAGCTGGTTAAATGCTGATTTAATCATTTGCCCAGAAGTACTTCCACCACACCAAGAAATGAAGGCAAGTGAGCAGGAGTGGGATGATGGGAAAGTGATACAGGAAAATAATACGTTTTGACATTTATGTTTACTCTGACCTGGGGATGGTGGAGGACTGTAACATCCAACTGTTCACTGTTGCGATACTGTACAGCAAATGTTTTATTTACAACATTTATTGTAACTTTAAAGACCTTGAGAGACTAAGTATGACCTCCTATGAGAATGACACACACTATTATTAGAAGTCTTTCTTGGTCTGGCATGTAAAGAAGCTGTTCTTCAAAATTATTAGGCTGAAGTCTAGTGGTGATTACCTGGACGAATGAAAACAGCACCCAGTCCCTGACAAGACAGCTGTCTCAAAGATATAGCTGAAGTCCACTTGTGCTGATAATTCTCCCCAGCCATGTTTCCCTCCTCTTGACTGGTAATTGTAATCACCCTTAAAGAGATGTCTTTTCTAGCAATGTATCACAGCATTAACTCAAATCCTTGCCAACATAATTAAGTTTCAGTCTGTCTGTCATGTCACCGATAAAAGCTGAGTGCATTTTCATTAAATTTGGAGGTTATATGTCATATGCCAAAATTTATCTAGGGGACTAGTGAAGGAATCATTGCCAAGAAATTCCCCCAACAACAACAAATTAAAAAAAAAGTAGTTATTCTACATGGCATGTCTAACAGAGGTAAGATGAAGGTTTAGAAGCCTCTTGGCCAAGAGATCTGGGCCGTAATTTTAAATGTTATGAGAAAATAAGCCATTGCTCCAGAGCTGTCCAGGGGTAGCTGCTCTGTTCCAATGGTGGTTGTTTCTTACATTAGAGATTCTAGGCATTAGTCAGGGTTCTCTGGAGGAACAAAACCAATGAAATGGATACATATCATAAGTGGGATATATAAGATTAGCTTCCATGATAAAGCCTGGGTACTCCAGCAATGGTTGTCTGCACACTGAAGAGACTGAAAACTCGGTAGCTGCTTGGTCCACAAGGCTGAATGCCTCAGCAGTCCCAACCTGCTAATGTCTTGCAGAGAGTCATTTGTGGTCAGTTCACACCGTAAGGCTGAAAAGGCTTGGTCACAATATCAGCAAAGGATGTCAGCAGCAGTAACAATGACAGAGTAGATGCTCCTACTGGTGGGGAGAGAAGGCAGGCCAGTAGAAGAGGACTCACTTAACACTCAGTCTTTTTTATATGTGGGCTACCACCAGAAGGCTCTGCTCAGATAAGCCTTCCAGGAAACACCCTCTCATGCCCGAACGGAAGCATCTTAGCTGATTCCAGATCCAAACAAGGCCACCACCAAGACAAAGCCCCACAATGCATGGTTAGACCAACTCCTAGTCAATGATAATTCATGGCAGACCACATCCAAGACTATCAAGTCTTCAGCCCCTTAAGAAGATGCCGTTTGTGCCACTGTTTACCCGGCTTCATACGCATGGTTACCCTGCTTGCGCCTGGATTTTTCAATCTGGCAATTTTGTAAGCCATTCATTCAGTTTTCATCAAGGACATTCCAAAGCAGCTGAAGAGTAATTTTCTTTTCTCTGATATATGATGAGAAGCAGTCACAGAATATTTTAGGAATAAAGTAGATGAATTGATCTTTCTTGGTCACTTAACCAGCAAGTGAAATGGAAAACAGAGGTTATAAAGTTAGACAAACTAGGCTGAGGCTCAGCTTCCTACAAATCAGCTTTAGTTAACCTGTCTCATGTTTGGCTGCATCACCCATAAATTGAGTTAAAAGTAACCGCTGTGTCAGACAAGTTTCCTTAGCTGCAGGAAATAGAAGCTTTACGAAGCCATTGTAAACTGGAGTTCTCTGAGCAAGCTTCATCTGTATTAGAGATCCTGAAGACGGCTTGACCTTGGCTCACTAGAACATCGTGATTGTGGAGAGATGGGAGGCTGTAGGGTGAAAGCCAAAATTATCTTGTGCTATCTTAAGCCCTTTAATAGCCAATTACTTTAACTTTTGTATTTGCCCTAACATCTTCTGACTAACAGACCAACTTCTTAAAATATAGTGTTAAGCTTAGCTGACCTAGAACCTACGCCAGCACTAAAGCTAAGAACACTACGGAATACCATCTGAGACCTGTAAGTACCCCATCTATGCTGAAGCCCTCCTGTCCACTGTGCCCTACCAAGGGTAAAAGGCATTATCCTATGCTTTTCCTTTATTTTGTGACTATAAATGCCCTGCACGTGCTTCCACAGTGTAATATGCTATTCAGGGAACCCTGAATCCATGTTTTTGGTTATGAGGATTAATCTTAAAAGTCAATGTGAGGGGATTCAAAATTACCAAGAAGACAAATCTCTGGGGTTGTCTGTGAGAGACTGTCTAGACTTGGTTAGTTGAGATGAAAATATCCCATGTGTAGACGGCCTCATTCCACAGTTCTGGAACATGGACTGAGTTTAAGGGGAGAAAGTGAGTTGAGCATCATTAGTGTTTATCTCTTTCTGCTTCCTGACTGTGGATGAGATGTGATCAGCTGCCTCAAGCTCCTGCCACAATACCTTCCCCACCAGGAGCCTCAAACCATGAGCCATAAGAAACTCCCTTCCTTCTTTAAACTGCTTTTTTCAGTAATTTTGTCACAGTAATGAGGAAATGAATACATAGACCATTGCTATTCACTTGACTTATAATAAAGTTCTTTGTTGTGAGAGGAGGCTGGTTCGTTCCTCGTCACTCAGTCCTGAAATAAAGACACAGAAGCCATATTATTTAAAACACTACTTGGCCTACTAGCTCTATTTTCTTATTGACTAGCTCTTACATTTTAGTTTAACCCATCTCTATTAATCTGTGTATCATCATGTGGCTGTGGCTTACCAGATAAAGTTCTGTCTGTTTCCCTGGAGGGGCTACATGGCTTCTTTCTGACTTTGCCTTCTTTCTCTCAGCATTCAGCTTAGTTTTCCCCACCTAGCTCTGTTCCCCATAGCTCTGCTATGGGCCTAAAGCAGCTCCTTTATTTATCGATGGTAATCACAACATACAGAGGGAAATCGTACATCAGTTCTTAATTTATTTAGTGCAGATTAGTTAGTTTACATAGATACTATCAAAGGAAGAAGTGAGTTTTGACCTCAAGTACAGGAAAGATGAGTCAATCCTGAGAAGAGACTAGAAGGTGAGTGGAGACTGGCTCTCTGGGATCTCCATGCTAATTTCCTAACTGCTGCTGCTGGTCAGCATTCTTTGCAGAAAATGTACATGGCAGAAAGTATACTCTCATTTGCTATGCACTCAAAATCCCAGTAAAAGTGTTCACTCACAATGACAAGACAGTCTCTATTAGGTTTACAGACAAAATTCAGATGGTTCAGCCTGGTTTGATTCTAAATCAGGTACTTCTTTATAATGTTCCAATACTGGGCAAGGCAGATGGAGCTGATGGAGGTTCGTGAGCAGGGGAGCTCACACTTGAAGGTAGAAGAACCACGACTAACTGTATGAGGCAAACTTGGCCTCTCAGAACTTCCCGAGTGAAAAGGGGAATAAAGCTAGAGAGAATGCTTTGTTTTCATGGTGCATATTTCCCAACAGCATCTGCATTTAATGAAGAGCCTTTGGGAAACCTCCGTAGAGCTATGAGTGCTGCTTGCTAGGGGAAGCCATCGTTTGATCACATGTGACTGATGAGTGCTACCCATGGCAAAAGACTGACATCACCAACTATGCCAGTAATGCAAACAACACAAACAAATGGACGGAATTGGGGGAGATTAATACATAATCGGGGGTTGTTCTTTTTGCATATTTAGCTGTCCCATATCTGTAACACTTAAAATAAATCAGTAACCTAAAAATAAACCTGTTGCTTAAGTCCTGCAAGCTATCTTAAGAAATTACTGAGTGTAAACAAGGATCATGGGAACTTTGATTTCGACTGGGTCCATCAGAAGCACAGGTAAAAGTCTGGATTCTTATTTCACGTCTAAAATTGAGATAATCTTTTGGGAATGTGCACTTAGTCCCTGGGATCTGATGCTATCTCCAAGTTGAAATTGGATTAATGCCAGAATAGCTAGTTGGTAGTCACAGAAAATTAGAGGACTGTTTATTGTGAGAATTTGTGCTTTTTCAGCTTTGGTCAGCAGTGAAGTTCTGCGCATGTCATGATGAAACGGTAGGATGAAGAAGAAAACCATTTTTCTCTTTCAATTACACACACTCGGTCATCTGACTTTTTTTGTAACTGTGACACGAGATAAAATTCAATTTTTAAGGAAAGTCAAGAAAAAACATTAAAGAGAAATTTATCTGCTGTCATTTGTATGTCTGGAATTCTTATGTGCATCTACTCTCCAAAGCTGGGCTATAGTTATTTTCATTGGAACTGTCTATAAACCAAACCTTAATGCCTAACATATAATTAAAGAATTCATGTCTGCTGTTACAGACTAAGAAATAACATAGGAAGAACAGCACATTGCACCGAGGCAAGGCTAATAGCAGGCAGGCGGCTCAGAAATACACAACCTTAAACTGTGACGTCATATAAGATTCCCAGCCTTGTCCTTAGGACTGCTCTGTGGCTTTCAGTGACAGTTTGACTTGCGTGTGTCCTCTTTTCCTTTGATAGCTGTTTAACATTGATAGTTGTTAGGATAAAGTGACTACAGCATCCCCTGCAATGGGTCTTCCCCAATTGGCTTGAAAATTGCTTTCTTTCACTTCTTTTTCTTTCTCCCTTCCTTCCTTCCTTCCTTCCTTCCTTCCTTCCTTCCTTCCTTCCTTTCCTTCTTTCTTCCTTCCTTCCTTCCTCCCCCCCCTTTTGGTTGCTGTTGTGACTTTAGAATGAGTCAATATCTAGGTGGGTAAAACATACTGAAGGACCAAGTCTGAGGGGGTTACTGTGGTCTGAGTTATATTTTTCAACGCCTCTTAAGTTAAAGATGAATCCCTGGCACTTTCGTGGTTAGAGGTGGAGCCTCATGGGGAAAACTAACTTAAGGACTCAAAGCTTTCATATATGGGAATAGTAACTTCACAAAAAGGTTCAAGGACCTACAATTACCCCTTCTGTTCCATAGTACAGAAAGGGACTGTGACAAAGGGTGAGATACCAAATATCTTGATACCATGATCATAGACAGCCATGCCTCCAGAATCATATGATATATATTTCATATATATGTCCAATATATTTTATCATGGAAGCCCAAACACATAAAGGCAATGATAAATCATACCATGAACATAATTTTACACAATACTTGCAGTGCCCACATGTACTTATGGAAACATTTTCTACATTAAGTGTTGCTAGGCAGAAAAGCAGTTTGACTCATAGCTCAAACACAGGATTTCATTTTATATATGAACAACAAACCCTCAAAAGAGGATATTTTGGGATAAAGATTCCCTGGAGATTTCCCTTCCTCATATTTGCCTGTGTTTCCCAATGATCCATGCACACAATAGCTTTATAAAGTACCTTGCTACTCTACACTGGGATCTTGTAATAGATGCCATTTCTTTGGCCTTTTGTCTTTATACATCAGTAAACTGCCAAACACCCAAGGTTCTCCCGGACATTTCAGAGAAATCATAAATGTCATCTCTACTGTGTTGCTTCATCAATCAATACTGTCCATATCTGTGGTCCAGTGAAGCAGAACTGCTCTGGGAGAGCTAAAGAGCAGAGGATACCGCTACCCCATTCATGTGACAAGTTCCTGAAACATTCACAGGGATAATCATTGCTAAAGGCACAACTTGGGCTCACATCTGTGAACAGGTAGGGCCATGAGCAAAGTCAAGAATAAGCTCCTGTGTGTCTGTCTCCTGAGAGGTGTCATTATCTAAGAGCATGCTGGAATGCCTGGGAATGTCACATTAGGGGAGGAGGCACCACAGTTGGGGACAAAACTCACAAACTTAAGCATCACCGTAAACTTGGACAAGTTTCCAGTGCTTCATGTGTAAAGTGAAAAGAGTTTGTTTCCCCTTTTCAGTACTCAGTGCGGTTGAGGGCAAAGTAAGTCAGACAAGATTCTGGAAATGTATCATTCAAAATTGACCACAGATCTTCAAAAACAATAGTCATGCTTCTTATAATTTTATGCAAAGACCTAAGGTTCTGTTCATTCTTGGACACCAGGGATCGTAAAAAATTAATCTCTACTTATAAAATGAAGCAAATTGTATCATTTAAACAATAAGACCTGAGAAAGTGAGTCCTCAGGGGCAGTCTGCAGTGGATTATCCTTGTTTTCTTTCCTGTTGATATGATAAAATACCCCGACAGAAAGTGACGTGGGCTAAAAGGATTTATTTTAGACCACAGTTCTGGGTTACTGTCCAGCACCACCGGGAACTCACAGTAGCTCAAGTGAATACTTGAGACAGGTATTCACATCACATCCCTGGTCAAGATCAGAGAAAATGAATCCATGCATGCTTTATACTCAGCTAGCTTAGTACTCTTAGGAAGTCCAGGAACCAAAGCCAAGGAATAATACTGCTCACTGCTAGACTGGGTTGTCCCATATCAATTAATGTGTAATCAAGACATTTGCCCACAGGTATGTCTACAGGCAAACCTATTCTAGACAGCCCTTCATCAGACTTTCTTCTAGGTCATGTCAATTTGACTAGTAGAACTAGCTGTCACAAATACTTTTGAAATAGTGAGATATAAAATGAACTTGAGCCTCTGTTTCTTAAGATTCACCTATCAAGAGACAGACATCTAGGCCCTCAAAGGAATTCTGATCTAATCATGCTGTGATTCACTTTTTTTTTCCTGCAAAGCCATAGTTTTATGTCTAATTAGACACAGATTGAAATCACAGACCCATCAAGAGGGGGCAATTGTAATTACAAAAAAGGAACTATTTGTCCCTAACCTTACCAACTTAGGCAAGTTCCATAAAACATGTCTCATTAACTGAAGTCACATCACCATGAGGTCACAGTCACAATGAAGACTGATATTGCAATCCTTCTCTGACAGTGAGTGCCACAGAGACAGAAAGAACGCATTAATATTTTACTGACTTAACATAGGAAGTTATCAATTAAAAACACTCAATGTTGCAGACAAGTTTTCACTGCACAGGAAAAGTATCATGCCACCCTGTCTTTGAAATGAGTTCAGAAATGACTCCCAGTATCAGATCAGTATTTTGTTGTTGTTGATGTTATAGCCACGACTGAAAACAACACAAATCCACCATCAGATAAACGCTAATAGCACATCCAAATGAAATCGAAATTGATTTCTGCCCTAGTGTGTACTAGCTCAACAAATTTCATTTATGTAAGATCTCCCTGCTTTGACTAAAGGCTGAGTGGGATACCAAGTAACTATTTTAATAAAATCTAATCCTGCAGGAAAAAAAATCATCATTCTAAATTCATGTCTCAGTTAGTGGGAGAATAAGTCTGACAGAGCCATTATATTCTATATACATAGTTGTTTTCACTGAAGTTACTTCAAGATGTTTCCCTACCATAGCACTGAAAGGTTTTTTTTAAAAAAATTAAAAATAGGGAATTGCTGTCATAAAACATACACACCACAAAGGACTCATATTCTGCATTTTTCTTAAACCACTTACCATAAAACCTTCATTTTTTATGGCCAACGTGGTGCTGATTTCATGATTCCCAGACTGAAACAGCTTATTTCACAGCATCAGTCAGTCATAAATCTTGAGGACCTAAGTTCCAGATCCCAGAGCAGCTTCCCTGAGACACGAATGAGATTTCTCCAGGAAACCTGTGACTTGTGTTTGCCGCTTTGATTAAAAAGAACAACCATGAGACTATGGAAGCTGTCTTCCCTCTTCTACTGTAACTTAGGAAAAGGTTTCAATGTTTTTCCAGTCATGACCACAAATAGCTGAGAGTAGATATTATGAAGGAGAGCCATCTGTGGACAGTGACAAATATTCCTATGGAAAGAGGGAAGCCTGACCCTCATTGGCATTTGTCAAAATCCTTGTGGATTCAAATCTTTTTTTTTTAAGTTTTGAGTCAGGGTCTCACGTAAGTCATGTTGGCTTCAGAAAATGATAGATAGTGATACAATTTAGACTCTTCTACGAGAAAAGCCACTTGCCAAGCTTGTACTAGATTAACTTTTATTAATAAAATATTTATTTGTATTTTATGTACATTGATGTTTGGTTTTGCCTGCATCTATGTCTGTGTGAGGGTGTTGGATCCCTTGGAACAGGAGTTACAGATAGCTGTGAGTTGCTATATGGGTCCTGGGAATTGAACCTGGGTTCTCTGGAAGAACAACCAGTGCTCTTAATTGCTGGGTCAACTCTCTAGCCCCATGGCAGAATAGCTTAAGTTAATTAATGTAGGAAGACTCATCTTGACTATGGTTGGGGTCATTTCCTGTGCAGGAGATCGCAAAATGAAGAAAATAGCGAAAGGGTTCTGAGCAGCAACATGCATGCATTCATCGATCCTTTTCTGCTCATGAACTGAGGATTTGACTAGAGGCTTCCAGATCCTGTTTCCCTGAAGATGGACTGCAGCTTTAACTGTGGAGTTAAAATAAACCCTTCCTTACTTCATCCTTCCTTCATTACTGCCTTTGTCAAAGTATTTTATTTTAGCAACAGAAAGAAAATAAAGACAATGTCCTTGAACTTCTGCTCCTCCTGCCCTTTCATCCCAAGTGCCAGGATCCCAGATGTGTATCACCACGCACAGCTTATGCAGAACCCAAGATTTTGTGCAAGCCGGTCGGACTTGCTATCAAATGTACTACATCTCTAGCCCAAACTTTTGACCTCATTATGCATCTCCTTTGAGAAACAATACTGGCACACGAAAACAGGGTTCATATGGTCGTGAAAGAGATGATGAGGTGTTGGGAATTCAAAAGCACATGAAATGGTTGAACTATCTCACGCTATTGCAGAGGCTGCACATAAGGGGCAAAGGAGGGTTTTGGTGTGCATGATTCTTCAGTTTTTAATAGCTATTATGTAAAAGAAGCAATATGCTTAATTTGTGGCTGGTAGAAATGTATGGAGAGGAAAAAAGAGCTTTACAATGAAGGGACTAAACTTTGTCAGCACTTAAGAAGGGAATGATGGTTTGGCCAGCAGAGGTTCATCACTTGAAGCATTGACTCAATCAAGAGAGTTTAGATCTGAGAATGTAATTGGTAGAAGAAACTGAGGCCACAAGTGTGCAACTATCACCACAACACAGACTTCACAGAAGGAGCTCGGTCCTAGACCAGAGGAAACATTTTTAGTCACTACAGTAGAGAAGGAGACAGACAGGGTGAATTCAACAAAGACAAGTTGACTGATATATATATATATTGTCATATATATTATATATATAATTGATCGGTGATGAGGACTTATTTGTGGAAGCAGAAAGTCCAGGGTAGCTGATTTTCTGTATTTCTCATGCCATGAGAAAAGACGCTAAGCTCTGGGAAGGCAAAGGAGGCTCTGTGGCATGAGAGCATGTTTGGTTGTTTGTTGCTTTATCTTGAATCCTCACAGACCCAGAGCTGTTTAAAGTGGAAAATTTTAATAAATAAATAAATTTTAAAAAATGATGAAAAAAATTGTTTTTTGTTCTAAATACTAATTCATGCTTTGGTTGCTGGTTAAACATGTACTGAATAAAGTCTTTGCTAACAACAAATAAAAAATAGCATGGAGTGATTATGGTAGGCATGCTAGGAACTATGAATGGGCATTGGATAATGTGTTTCTTACTTACGCCGTGAAAGGTTTCTTATCTAGTAATGCTAATACCTGCTATGATACCAAACAGTACAACAACCCTGAGACTTGAAATTCACACCATGAGCTAAGATGGGGGAAAAACATCTCCCTGAGATTACTGGTCTTTTCTGAAACCACAAAAATCAAGATTGGTTCAAAGTCAGTAGAATGAAATTCTCCAGGCCAGACATCGGATCTGGTTCTTCTATGGAAAACCGAGTTGTTATTTTTTTCCTAAGAAGTATTCACTCTATTCTTCTAGCTGAATGTGGAAGGAAAAATGCAGGAGGTCATTGTTTTACATTAAGCCTTTACTCTGAGACCAGACAGATCTGACTAATGGCCAAATCAAGTCACATATCGTAATATTCTGTATTACCAAACTGAAACAAAGTTGTGGTGTGACCTTCAGGATAGAGACATAATACAATCAGGTTAGAGAAATAATAGCTAAATTATCCAAACTGGCCTATTTCAATGGCAGGATAATGAAGTTTCTTCTATGTTAATTCTTACCCCCCAAAGAAATCTGAAATAGCCTGGTGTTAACCAATCAGTTATTTCTCTATTGTATTGCTATCTTCCTTTCCCTGTCAAATTACCAATCTGCCTGACGCTTTGTCCCTGTTCTCTTTTGTCTTTAGAAGCAATCTTTTCTGTTTGGTTCACTGGAATACTTATTCTATTACATGGAATTAAGAGTTGACCCATTACAGAATCACAAACAGGGCCAACTGAGATACTGAAGTGCAATTTGTTGTAATTATTTTCTTTGGTGAACAGACTGAAGCATAATCAGTTCTTTTTGTTAGTTTTGTTTTTGCTTTTGCTTTTGTCCTTTAAGAAGGGTCTCACATAACACAGGCTGACCTCAAACTCCCTGTGTAGCCACAGATGGCCTCAAACTCCTGATTCACTTCTCTCTTCCTTCTAAGCACAGGAATTACAGATGGGAAGCATCACATCTAACAGATTCACTCCGCATGTTCTACAACATGGTTGTTTTAGAAAGACATGTAACTGGTAAAAAGTGATCTTGTCAACAGTTCACCTCACTGCCCTTTTTCTTGACTCTCTGAGATTTGCCCTTGTTCCTGGGGTTAACCCTTAGTACCACAAAAAAAAAAAATCTCCTTCATTTCAGTTTCTCGTCAGTCTCTATGAAACTACAGAAGAATAGAATATCACTTAGTTTTTTCAAATTTCCACACCTGTTAAGTTACTAATTAAGAGGAAAACCAAGACACTGAGATGTCATATTACACATATAGCTCTCATTATATTTTCCAACTTTCCCAACTCTGAGATGGTATGAAAGTGGCACACATCAGTAGAAACTGTACTTAAATTTGGAATTCTGATCTTTTCCTGGGCCAGTAATATATGACAAATATGCTGTTTTCCCTAATCAGTACAGTATTTGATAAATTACATAATATATCCAATGCTTAAACATAAAAACGTTTGCCCAAGTACAAATTAATATAAGTGTTCTGAAAGGATTTATGACAGGCTATGTTAAGCTATGTCATTCTATTTGTTCGGTTTGTAAAATGTATTTTTAAACATCTATTATGTTTAACTTACAACTGCTTGACTATGATGCAAGCCCATCATTCAAATTGAGGAACACATGTATTGGATAATGTAGAGAAGGCATGAGAATGTAACCTAGTCAATTTTGACAATGTAGCTATTGTCAGGGATTGAAGTATGAAGCTACACTGCCAAATATTGTGATTTTTGTCTACAAAGAGATGGTGCAATCCCTCCAGGTTTTATCATATATTCATAATCAATGTAGCTATCTAGAGTTTGACTTCCAGCTAAATGATTAACACATTATTATAGCCAAGTCAGAGACTAGACTGAGTTTGGGCCTAGATTTAGAAGACGTGAGTTCTATCTAATTCTGAGTCCACATCAGTCATTGACTGCATTCCTTTGGAACACATTCTGTTTTTAATGGAGGATAATTTATTCCTATTCTCACTGGCTTATGTGTTTGAACAACTGGTACTCAGCTTATATCGAGTTGTTGGAAAGTTGGAAAGTTGGAAAATTGGCATTTGTTCCCTACCAAAAAAATACTGGTGACTGGAGAATGTTCAAGACATAATCCAAGATCAGATTAATGAACATGTTGAGGTGGGCTTTTTGTGAATATGATATTTGCTTTGCATATAAATAGAATTTGAAATTCTGGGAAATTGATGTTTTATAAAAGAGGTGATAGACAAGTGAAGTGCCATTTGGTAATGTTTTAAGTCTATTTTGTTTCTTTTGAGTAATTTTTCTGCCTCTTATATCACTTTATTTTGTCCAACTGTTAAATGGCCCTAGAGTTTGGAATAGGTGATGGGAAGTAGTAACACTGCTGGGCAGCAATGATAACAACTTTCAAAGCCTTCTAGGAGTCTGCCTGCTTGAGTTAAAATCTTTCCAAAGGAGTGGTTTTATTATAAGGTAGTAAGGTAATTTGGATCAAAAGCCAACTGCCTTTCATTTAGAGATAAACAACTGGAGGTGATTAATTTCAGAAATTAAGATCCTATAAAAAGGCAGCCTAGTCACAGAATCAGTCTTGCACTCATTCTGTGACCAGTCATCTGCTTTCTCTTTAGCTATCCAACACAACTTCACTCCCTCTTTCATCTCCGTGATTCATAGATAGTTTAGAATGTACCAAGGCTGGCAGTATAGTATCCCATTAATCTCTCCCCTGCTTCATGCAATTTGAGATGAGTCAGAAGAAGTACAGATGGAAGAAAGGACATTGCAAGCTGGAAAGCTATCATAGCTGGAAGTGATTTATGAGAGTAGAGATGTGTACTCTGTCTGTTTTTCTCAAATGCAGCCACTGAAATTGGCCTCCATGTAGTTAGCCAAACCTGTAAAGAACACACTACACAACCAAAGTACAAAGTATTGATACCATCAATTCCAAAGTGGGCAGCATCATGGGAAATGCAATTCCCTCTTTACTTTCAAGCTGGTCTGAGGTCATCAGACCCACTCCAGCTCCACTATACCACCTTAGTAGATCCATACTCTCAATATGTAACCATTAAGGGGAAACCAGTTGGAGCCATGCTGAAAAAAATAGGTCTTTCAACTCTTACAATGTCACAAAAGCACACAGGATGACCAAGAAGCTTTGATAGACCATCTAGGGTCACATGATTTCTAAATGAAAGGATGTCTAAAATGTGAACATTTGGAAATGAGGAAAACAGAGGAGAGGGTAAGGGAGAGACTAAAGAAGAAAAATTACTGTATAATTGTTGATATCTTATGATTCTAAGGAGCATTATTTCTCAGATTTTTTCAGTCATCATAGATAAATAAAGGACCAGATGGATGGTGGTGATGTATGTCTTTAACCCCAGAACTTGGGAAGCAGAGGCAGGTAGATCTCTGTGAGTTCAAGGCCAGCATAGTCTATAAAAGCTAGTTCCAGGACAAGGCTCGAAAGCTACAGAGAAAAACCCTGTCTCAACAAATAAGAACAAAATCAAAAACGGAAAGCATATAAAGGACCACCTTACTGCTGGCTGTCAAATCTGAGGGAATACGGTACAATTCCATTTTTAAAGTCACCAGTGGATTTCTTTCCTAAAGTTTTCAGAGTATTTCACCACATAGGCATTACAGTATCAATCAATTTGGAAGAATGAAGGTAGTCCATATTATCTGTCTTCAAGGAAAATTTGCATAAAACCCCACAGCTTGCATAAATATGTGTGTTGTTGTTGCTGAAGGATCTCTAGGAAGATGGATTAAGTTTGATATATGCCATAAAACTATGTTAAAATAGTGGGGCCATTAGCACTACTTAGACCTTAGCTTGGTGCTGTTGCAACATCGTGGTGCCTTTGCATCACTCCAAGTACTCCTTCTTTAGAAGCATTTGGGGTGAGTGAGAGCTTGTATCTAGTAATGCTTTTGTACAGTCTGTAAAACATCTCAAGAGATAGCTAATACAATTAAATATTCATGATATCAAATTTAAATTACACTTAAGAAGAAAAGATGCTGTAGCTTTTCTTTTGTTTTGCAATTAGCAGAGATAGAGGTTATGAGAAATGTTTAAGAAAATGTATCACAAACTTTACAGTTCTTATTCTAGCAAGCAATTTTTCTGATAATGCTCCCATTTCAGGACTCAGGACATCAGGTATAACCTTAGGCTAATCCTGGTCTCTTTAACAAGATGTTTGCTTGTTCATATTTATATACATTAAGACCTTATCCAGTTTTCAAAATCAATTGTATACATTATTTCTTTTGTAAGTTAATTCTTTTATTTTTTGAAGTTTATAATATAATTACATCATTTTACCCTTTCCTTTTCTCCCCCCCAAATCTTTCCAGATACTCTGTTTTGTTCATCTTCAAAACTATGGTCTTTTTATTTTATTAACTGTTATTACATGCATATACAGATATGTATATACATATTTATTCCTAGGAGACATAGTATCACAGCAAGCTCTCCAATACTCTGGGTTTGGCAGGCTTTCTTTTCCCTCTTCCATGACAATTCCTGAGTCTGAGTGTTTTGTAGATGCATTCTTTGGGACTAGGCTCTGGTATATCACTTTTCAATGACAGTTTTCTTTATTCTCTAAAGATGTCTATAATCTCTGTCACTTTTGAAAGGTAAATGGAAGAATTTGAAGTCAATGGAGAAATCGCTCAAACACTTTTAAAGTATACTTTGCCTACCCTGTGATTAAAATCACCCAAATATCTCATTTATATCATATGACTATAATAGTGAGAGAAAATTTATTGGTTTTCTTCTGACTTCATTTAGGCAAATAAAATTGGCCTAAGTGAAGGGTGAAAGAATTCATTAATTTGGGGCTTTAGATAGGTTGAAGGACATAGGTCTTACAGCAGTATCTTTGCAAAAAGAAACTGAAGGGAGAGTTATCTGACTCCTAGCTAGGTAAGAAGATAAACCTTGTGTAGCAAAAAAGACTTAGTCCCCGAAAGAAGTCATGGGTCCACAGTGAGTGAGCTATGAACTCCACAAACTTGACTCAAAGTTATAAGGGGTTTGTGATAGAAATTTTTGAAAACCAGGAGCAAATATGGGTAACAAACTAAGGTCTCAATGTTTTGACACTCCATCTGGAAATGTGTACCTCTACAGAGGGACACATTGATCACCCTGGGAAGGGAAATTAGTTGAGATCTCCTGGGTAAACTGGGGGGTGAAGGGGGTAATAAAGGAGAGATGGGAGATGAGAATATGTGGGAACAGGATGGTCGAGGTGGGAGAGGAACAGAGTGGGCTAGTAATGAAAGAAAAATCTTGATAGAGAGAGCCACTGTTGAATTAGGGAGAAACCAGATGCTAGGGAAATTCTCAAGAATCCACAGGGATGACCCCAGCTAAGGCTCCTAGCAATGGTGCAGAGAGTGGGTGCCTGAACTGGCTTTCCCCTGTAATCAAATTGGCGAAGACCTCAACTATCATCACAGAGCCTTGATTCAGTAACTGATGGAACCAGATGAAGAGATTTACAGCCAAGTAACAGGCCAAGCTCCGGGAATCCAATTGAAGAGAGGGAGGAGGGAATATATGAACAAGGGAGGTCAATATCATGATGGAGAAATCTACAGAGACAGCTGAACCAAGCTCATGGAAACTCATGGACTCTAGACCAACAGCTGTGAAGCCTAAATGGGACTAGAAGCTCTGTATATGGGAGATAGTGATGAATCTTGAACTATCTGAAGGGCCCCGACAGTAGGACCAGAAACTATCCCTGGTGCATGAGTTAGCTTGTTGGAACTTATTCCCTATAGTAGAATGCTGTGCTCAGCCTTAATGCAGAGGGGAGGGGCTTTGTCCTGCTCCAACTTAATGTGCCAGATTTTGTTAACTTCCCATGGGAGCCCTTACCTGTTGGGAGGAGTGGATGGGAGATATGATGGGGAAAGGCAATGGAAGGTGGGAGGAGGGGTGGGAGGGAGAACTCTGGTTGGAATGTAAAATAAAATAAAAATAAATAAAAATTTTAAAAAATAAAATGTGCACCTCTAAGGAATACAGAAGCATTCCCTAGACCTCTGGATAAAAGATTGAATTTTAACACTACCAGTAGCAGAAGCCTAAGACATACAGCAATCATAGGAGAAAAATAAAAATAAAGCAGGGACCAGAACCCAGGCAACTCTTCAAAGGGACACTGATACAATTTAAGACCAGGCTAGATAATTTACTTATCAAGGAATCAAAAGGTAGTAGAAAAGGAGGTTGTGAATGAGAGTCAGTCAGCAAGTTTTGATATTTAGGAACTCATATGGTAGTCCTTCTAAAGCTATGATCTGTTACTATTAGGCTATGGGAGCAGCAATGTTCTGAATTTTTCTTCTCGGTGTCATATATGAACTTGCTATCAGTGTCTTGAGGGCAGAAGAGGGCAAAAGAATTCTTTAAAAGTGCCCAACTTTTACCAATATAGTTGAAATAAGGCCACATACCACATGGCCTCAAGCATTTTGCAGTACACCAAAGGCAAGATATTAAATAGATGCTATTTGGGAGGCTTTTATTTCTTGGTTGGTTGGTTATTGTTCTTTTTCTTCTTTGCAATTTAATGTACTATGAGACAAAGAATAAGCATACATCTGTTATATAATAAAAAGGAAATAGTTGATATAAAATGCATGCAAATTAAAAATAAAACTGCAGAGATAAACCTATCTCAATGCATGCAACTTAAGTGAAAGAAAATGGAGAGTTCTAAGGAAAACAGTGATAATTAAGGAGAATCAGAAAAAGGAGCTAGGGTGAAAGATGTTTAAAAGTTAGATTTTTGTAATATATGTGGTCTCACTATTACATGTATGTATTTTTCTTAGTAAAACTGCTTCTTTCTTTTTTTCTTTTTCTTTTTTTTCTTTTTTGGTCTTTGGAGGTGGAATTTTTCTGTGCAACAGTCCTGGGACTTACTTTGTAAACCAGGCTGGTCTCAAACTCACAGAAATCTGCTTGCCTCTGTCTCCTAAGTGCTGTTCCAACTGTTTCTTAACCCAAATATTAAACTCATAGAACAGGTGAGGTTAAGAAAACACAGGACTGAACATATTACACTGAAATAGCTATAACCAAATGACGGAGGTAGGAAGTGGGAGTGAAAATTCCTGGCACGAATCTATGCGTACAAAGACCGGCAGACTAAAACTTCAAAGACTTTAGAGAGGTGGGAATGTTGCAGTGTCAGAGCCTAACTTAATATCTCAGACAATCTTTATTCTCTGTGTCAGATCTAACATTCTGTAACAAGAAGATAAAACTGAACATAGCATCCCAACAAACAAACACCAACCCTGGGCATACATTAGTTTAGTAAAATCCTACTCTGTACTGATGGAGGGGCTAAAAATGTTATCGGACAGCATCTGATGCCTAGAGTTGAGACGGTTCTGTCTGCTCTAACTGCCCACCTGATGTTTCGAGCAGAGTATTTTAAACACACCTGAATTTAGAGCTTTCATTGTTCTGGTACTATAAAATCTCTAGGAAATTGCTTTTCTATTGGATCATTGCATCTGAGGAGACCTCAATATAGGTTCCCAGGCCATAATTACTCAAATTTGGCTTCAGAATAAACTGCCTCTTATTTCTTTTGAGGTAAGTGCTCTGTTGTTGTTGTTGTTGTTATATAAACAGTGGATTAATTTGTAACTTTGACTTTGAGTACTAAGTCGGAATCCATGTTAGGTAGTACACATCACCCCAAATAAAAATCTTGGTTCTCGCCTAACCAAATCATAAAGATTCAATAAAGCTGAATCAAATGAGGAGATAAAAGTAATAAATATCTAACGGTGACTCACGCTCAGTATGTTCTTCCTTACTTGGATGAATTAAATAGATGATGCTAACTATTCTCACTGGGAATGTTATCAGTCTTGAGCTCAGAGCTGGTACCCCAAACCAGATTCATTCACCTCTTCACAGAAAACCAATTAAAAATGCCAAATTAATAGTGGGAAACATAAAGATGAGATTTATTCAATATGGCCATATCGGGGTGAAGGACAACAAGTGAACCCCTCAAGTTAGCCTTCAGTGTCCTGAAGTGCAATGATAACTTAGAGGGTCCAAGATTTGCACATCTAAGCAGTATTGGTCTTAGGATGTTCTCCCCATGACCTGGCCTCACAAGCTGACAGACCTAGGTAAAACCTCTTTTCAGGGAGACAAGTTTCCCTCTGTCAGGGGCCTTTTCCTTCTCCCAGCATGAGATTCTTGGGAGAAATTCACATTTTATTGTAGTCCATTGTTTAGTTGTCTGCTAGATTGAAAGACAGACTGAGTGTCTCCTTAGAACATCTTCATTTCTGCCAGACCTGTAACAGAAAGAGTCCTGGGGACACAGTGGGACACTAAGCAAAGTTTATTTGAAGAATTATTAAAATTAAATGTAGAGTATGAGTTTAAAATTATACTGTACTAGAAGTTCCAAAAGGTTAAATCCTATTTTCCTCCTTTTCCTTCCTAAAAACGAATTTTAAAATTTCTTTTAAGAATTACCATCATAGCCAGGTAACCTAAGAGCAGTAGACACTGGTGATCATATTTCAGCATTAGCATATGATTCTCCATAATGTGAACCGAAAGTTTCAATGGGTGTAGCCACCCGTTACAAAACTATACAATTAAATATTTTGCCTGATAAGTATTATGTTATATCTCTGGGGATTCTAAGCGTTAAAGAAATTATAGTATCAATTCAATGACTCTAAATACTCTTAAACATATTTCGCCTTGCCAAATGGAGAGAAAGTAAGAGAACTAAATCTGGCTACATGAATACTAACAGGCTTATTGAGTCCTTACTATGGGTCAGACAGTGGGCTAAGAGTGGTACATGTCTTATGGCTTCTGAATTCACTCCATCACTGTGAGTAAATACTGTGACTTTTCTCATCTTACAGTTGAGAGAGCTGAGCCTAATAGAGGGTAAGGAATGTACTTATGCAAGCTCTATCCTCCAACAACTTCGTGGTACCTTCCTATTCACTTTTAAGTGTGTTGGTTCATAGTCACATGTGTGCTGCAGGCAGGCTCTTTTAATATAGCTTGTCAGGCCTATTCAATAATCCCCAAATGACCGTCAATTAGCACAGGATTTTCTAAAGCCCCAACTACCTCTAGGCACTGAGCGAACCCTGGCCATCCTGTTCATTGAGTACCTGCTTATCCCCCTTCTCTTGGTCTCTTCCTATAAAAAGGCACAAGTAGATACCCACTGCCTGCCTGTCTTCCTTCCTTCCCTCCTCCCTCCCTCCCTTCCTTCCCTCCTCCCTCCCTCCCTTCCTTCCTTTCCTCTTCTTTATTTTTTCTTTTCTTTTCTCCATGCCAAATTCCAGAGCAGCTACCTCACTGTGGGCAAAACAGAAGAGAGAGGATTTCTCTGGGGTTAGTCCACCAATATACCTTCCTTTGATCTTATTCCAAAAATCAGGCAAAGAAAAGAAACAACCTCTAGATAATTGGTGTCATGTGGGAACATTCATATTTAGAAAATTAGTCTATTCTGAATGAAGTCACAGGGCAAATGCAAACACTTTGAGAGGACAAATTATGATGGGTCATCAACACATAATATAGCCTCATGCCTGCAGTCATAAAAGCCAACCTTCTTCCAAAATACAGCAGGGCTCGGTGAGTGAGCAAGGAACATTTCTTTAAGGCCACTGGCTTTCAGAGCCACTGAACAGGTCATGGACTTGCAAAGGTCTTTCAATTTTAGTTTGTTATTTAATTCTCTGTGAGGCACACATTATGTATGGTTTACAGGTATAGAGAGGTTAGACAATTTGCAGAATCGCACTGGCCATATGTCACAGATGGGCACTCAGGCCTATCTGTCCCTAAGAGAGTGGACTCCAGAAATAAACAGTTAGGGATTTGAAGTCTTATGTAAAATGAGCATTCCAGGATTAATCTAGTTTTGGCTACTTAGATGTTTATATATATGCTACCTAATTCTGTTGTTTGGTTTGTTTCTAAAACTACATAGAAATTAGATAGGTCATTATCATTTTGTAAAATAACTAAGAAATGCAATTGTTCAGGCTAACTCATACCTCTATAAAATGTGTTTGCCCTTATGTCTATGCAGGCTTCCCTGACTATTCTAAGTCTAAGACAGGGAGGCTATAAGGAAGCACCATAGACTGAATAGTTTACAAACAATACAACATTCCAGATGCTGGAAAACAAAGATCAAGCGGGCAAAATGATGAGTTCCAATGAGAACCTTATCCTGGGCTGTAACTATCTTCTCCCTGAGCCATCACATGGCAGAAAGCAGTGACCTGGCTCTAGAGCTTATTCTAAGAGCAGTGATCTCACTCATAACATCTCTATGGCATCAGTATCTTCCACATCCCATCTTCTATTGCCATCATACCATATTAGAGTTTCAGCATATAAATTTGTAGATACATATTTACTTTATTTAATTCTTTGTCTTCTTCTTCTTAATTGTTGTTTACTTTTCTTAAAAACTTATTATTTAAAAAGTTGTAAAAGAGTGCACCCATAATAGTACTGGAAAGCATGGCTTAAATTAAATATCACATGGAAAATTATAACTATGTAAATATGATATTTGGGGTGGGGAGGTTAAAAAGTGGTTAAAGTACTTGCCACACAAGTGTGAGGAGTGGAATAAGAATGGCCAGAAATCACTTTACATGTTGGTTGTATGTTTACAAGAATGCTGGCTCACCTTTAATTCTCTGTGGGAAGACAGAGACAGGGATCCATAAAGCAAGATGGTTATCAAGACAAGCCATGTTGGTGAACTCTAGGTCTGACTGACAGACATTGCCTCAGTTAATTAGAGGGAAGAATGATGAGATGAATTGAGGGTGATTTCTGACATTAGCCTGGGGCCCTACATGCATGCATGTTTACATATGTGTATATGTAAGAATACAAAGGTGTCCACCACTTTATCAACCATGTTCATTGCTGATATATTCACAATAGCCAGAAATTGCAAACAACCAAGATGTTCCTTAACTTGAGAATGGATAAAGAAAATGTGATGCATTTACACAATGGAGTATTATGCTGCTGTTAAAAAACATGACACCGTGAAACTCACAGGCAAAAGATAGAACTAAAAAAATCATCCTGAGTGAGGTAACCCAGATGAAGAAAGAAAAATATTGTATGTATTCACCTATAAGTTGACATTATCCATTAAATAAATGATAACCAAGCTACAACCTGTAAACCCAGAGAGGTTAGACAGAGAGGAAGGGACTGTAGGGGAAAACATAGATTTCCCTGGGAGAAGGAAATGAAATAGATTTTAAGGGTAGACTGAGACACTGGTTGGGGGACAGGTTGGAATGTGGAGAAGAGATGGAGTTGAGGGAGGGAATATGGGGAGAGATAGCTAGAACTGAGGAGCATTTGAGGGGTAGTAGGTAAACTCAGTGCAGTAGAAACTTCCTAAAATATATGCAGGCTATTTTAGTGAAGTCTCCAAACAATGAGGGAGATGGAACACCAACTGGCCATTTCTTGTCATTAATTGAAGCTTTCGGTACCAGGGCTGGGCTATATCCAATTGAGTTGTTGGCCAAATGGGTCCTAGAGAAACCCTCCCCAAAACCCAGGTTGTTGCCAAGACAATAAGATGTTCTCCACAAACTGACAGCAAGGCCCCATTGCTGAAGACAACACCTATGCAACTCATTGAATATGCAGAGGCAGAGCTAGTGCTTATATACAAACTTCACCACGTGTTCTAGTGTCTTTGATACAGAAAAGCACTCAACAGGCTACCAAAAGATAAATAAACACCAACCCATGCACAAAGCCTTTGATTTATAATCTGTCCTGCCTAAAAAATATGTTAGGGCAATGGTGACACAAAGATTATGAAAGTAACCAATCAATGTGATCTGACTTAAGGTTTACTCCACAAGATGGAACCCATACCCAATAACACTTGGGTGACCAAGAACTATAGACTATATAGCTCAGAGACTCAGGATAAAACCAAAAACCTTGATTCTAAACAACAATAATAATTAAATGATCCATTAATGATATTATGCTCATAGATTGGTGCTTTATTTAGTCACCATCAGATTGACTTTTCTCCTGCAGCAGATGGGAACAAATAAAGGGAGACATTATACTAGGAAAGAGACCTTGAAACATGCAGCTCTAAATCACATGTCTCCATCAAATCCCTCCCCTCAGAGTTCAGGAAACCCCCAAAGAAGAGGAGGCAAAAGGAACTTGGGTGCCTGAGGCAATGGAGAACACCAGGAAAACAAGGACCTCTAAATCTACTAAGCAAAGCTACTACGAACTCCCAGAGTGTGAAGCAGCAAGCACAGGTCCTACACAGGTTTGCACCAGGTTCTCTCTGCATGGACAATAACTTTCAACTTGGTACTTCTTAAAAAGATTCACTAGAGGGTCTCTGATTCTTGTGCCTTCTATTGTAACTCTTTTCCTTCTGTTGGTTTGCTTTGTCCAACTTTGAGGTGATGACGTTTATTTTGCCTTATTTTATTTTCTTTCATAAACATTACTGAGACAAAAAATAAAGAAAAAGAAAACCATACTGGTTTATTCATGCAAAGCTAAATCACGAGGGTGAAACGTGCAAACCTGAAACTCCAGTTCAGAAAAATCCAGGTACTGATCAAAGGATGCTAATGGAATGCTCTGTGACATTTAATTACCTGTGCTATTAATAATAAAGTGGGCAGTAATGAAATTAATAAACCATAAAGTAAAAAACCAGCAAAACCTAATACGTTTTCACATACATAAAAAAATCAGACACCCATGTGAACCACACATTCAAACATGGGAATGGGCAACAAAGAAAAATAAAATAAAAAGATTTTAAATGACTTCTAATACTGATGGAAAGATATACATTAGTAGGAACTATTTAAAAACTGCAGAACAGGGACTGGAAAGGTGGTTCAGCAGCTGAAGGAGCTTGCTGCAAAGTATGACAATTAGAGTTCAATCTCTGGACTCTCAGGGTGAAGGGAGAGAACCAACTCTTCCAGGCTGCCCTCTAACCCTTACACTGGTGCTGTGGCATCCGCATTACCACCCCTCACACACATGCATAAATAAAAACCACCGTGATTTACAATATAACGCTGTACAACAGCACGTATGGTTAGGAGGCTGCAAAGAAACATGTATTTAAGAATGTTTATTCTCCTGCGGGATAGAAGACTTCTCATGTGTGACATGCCAATCGGATAACAGGTTTTACCTTTGGAGATACGATTTCTGTGGACATTCATTTTTCTCAGTTATAGTTTTTCTGCAATGCTTCACTCTTACGTAATACACCACCAATCATTTTGAAACCAGAAAACAATAATTACATAAAAAATAAATGGCATTGCTAGTACTCCGGCTGTCTGTGTTTTTTATTCTTTATTTTCTAATCATGCACAGCTTTACCAAAATTGCTAGATGAGGAAACTGACTGAAAGAATTTTCAGGTGTAGTAGATCACCGGGGCATCTTACTGAACAGCTAGGTGAAAAATGGCGTGGTGATATGCTAAAGCATGCCATTTTGTCCTGGGTTATTTTGAGTCACTCTCCCTACCTCAACTGACCTAGAACTCACTATGTACACCAGGCTGACCTCAAACTCACAGAGACCAACTTGCTGGGACTAATAAAATGTGCCACATCCAGGTGCATGCTGTTTTTCTGTTGCACATTAGTATGATGGTCTGGACTACGACAAAGAGATTCAAATGAGAATGAATCTGGATCTTTTACTCTACCAAGAATTCCCAAACTTTACAGCAAAATAAAAATTCTAACCAAAGGCTAAATTTAAGAGAACAAATGTTGCCTCTGCATGACATTTTCATTCATCACAAAGATGTCAGGGTGTCATGATGTCATCTATGGTTTCCTTCCTCCCCACTGTTAGGTTTGTAGCTTATTATTCTCTTCAGTAAAGAGAATCAGATAGCTAGAATGTTCTTTAGTTTAATTCCCAATGATGGACACAGAAGCAATCAAAATTATTTCGAATGAAAGGCCAATGAATTGTCCTCCTAGACACATGTCAATCAATATTGTACAAGGGATTAGAAAAATACTTTCATTGCTGCAATTGATGTCCTATTAATTAGAATATTAGATCTTGCAGATGGACAATATCTTTATTCAACACTACAGATCTGCTAAAATAATTTAGTGACATCACCAAAGACACATGAAGAGAAAACTAAGGAGCTAGGCCTAAGACTGAGATGCTCAGGAATGGCACCTCCAGTTTGAGTCTTAAGTGCTGCTGGACCTAGATACAGGCATACTGAGTTTCTACTTGAACTATTCTGGGAAGTAAAATACGTTATCCCTCAAAAGTGGTCTGCTTTACCTGAAGTGAACCTCTCATGCAAGGTGTTATTTGGGGACTTATTCAGCTGGAAGCTAGGAATCCATCAATACATTTGTTATGACAGCTGCCTTCATTGTAAATGTTAGCAGTAAAACTTGCTTACTACAAACATTTGATAGGTACTATTTGCCTGCCTATTTTTATCTATCTACCTATTCACCAGTATACCTATCTATCAACAATTTAACTGCTTATCATTTGTCATCTAATATACACACACCTGTCACTATGCATATATAAATGCATCTACACTTTGCAATTATGTGTGACCAAACTGGCTTGCTTTTTAAAAAATGTACTTTATTATTTATTTAGCTTCATGTATGAGTGTCCCTGATTGTGCTTGTGTGCATGAGTATATGCATGTGCATGCAGGTGTTCGGGAAGCCAGAAGAGGGCAGCAGATCCCCTGCAGCTGGAGTGGGAATTTCAGAAGTCTAAAGGAGCAAACACTTTTCGCGGCTGAGCTATTTCTTGAGCCCTGAACTAACTTGTTAAATTAATTTTAAAGACTTCTGTTTTAGAGAAAAACAAAGAGGGGGAGGGAGGGAAGAAAGGAAAATGATGAAGTGAATTAGTTTTGAAAAGAAGTCCTGAGGTTCTCGGTAGAAAAATAAGTAGATTGGCTAACTCTTGTATGTTTACAGAATTATAAATCTGTAAATAAAGCCAGTGCAAATATCCTAGTGCAGAGGTAGACAGTAGACATTTTCTGGAAACACATTTGAGTGTTCTCCCTGTTGTTTATCCATATCCACACGCATCCCTGGTGAATTCAGTTATTACTGATCTGTGGTCTCTTTGAGTGGAAGTACTGACAATATCTTTTTGCTGACAACTCCACCCAAGTTCTCCTCTCAGATGCCAGGCTATTCTTTTTGAGTTTCCTTTCTAAAATCCTTCTCCTTCCCAGGGGTCTATCCTTCAGAATCACTTCTTTTCTTGAGAAATCTTCTTCCTCATTTTTGGATTCTACAGTTCCAATCTCCCTGCTTTTATATATCTTACCTTTATGTAACATCATCTACTCTGTCAAAGTGCCCTCCAGTTCAACTTGTCCCAGACCAAACTCAGTGTCTCCTTCTAACGTCTGCATTGTTAACATGACTTAGCTTCCAAGTCATATCAATTCTACTCCTTAGCTGCTATTCACAACTCCATGTTTGCTCATCTATAAGAACACAAGCTTTGTTCCAAACCCTCCCCATCTCCCCACTGGATCACCACTGTATAGTCTTTTTTGACTCCCTGGTCTCTCTACCACTTACTACTCCTTTTATATATTTAAAGCACATTAAGCCTACTATCACCTTTACTCTAATCATAAACCCCCATCTTATGGGCATAAAATCCATGGGCATGCCTAACCTCTAGGTAGCCATCATAATCATATCTCCATTTTCCTGACTCTTGCAACCTATCCCATCTCTTTCTTTTCTTATCAACAGAACCTACAATAACCTTTAGTAAATCTCCTTGTAATGAAACAACTTGTTTTGGGGAATTAAGGTTTATTAAACAGTTCCCTTATCCATGTCACAAGGCCATTTTAAAATAGTCCTGGGTAATTTTTTTCTAAGTTCTTACTTAAAAGGAGGTAAAACTGGGCCTCAAAAACTAAATGGATTGCTACAACCCCACCCATATATATATATATATATATATATATATATATATATATATATATATATATATATATAGGAGTACAAGTCAGATCATGAAACTTCCCAATCTAGAGCATAAGAGTCTTCAGATGCCAGCCCAACCTATCCTGATTGCTCATCATCAGTACTAAGAATACAGTCAGAGAAGGCCCCAGATAAGATTCTGAATTTGATGGCCAAGAAAGGATAAATTCTACATTTAGAGATGCTCAACAATATATGATTCATAAGGGGATTAATAGAAAACTAAGTGGCTTATCAGTAAGAACGCTTTCATGCAGAAATGCTGTAGATGGTTAAGAGAATTCAAAACACCACCCAGAGTGCAATAATTCGAGGAGAAAAAGGCTGATGAGGCGAGAATAGAATATAAGACCCAGTATCAGAGGGAGAAACCAATAGTAGAAGTGCAGGCTTCTTCCCAACACTACTTTGTATAGCCACCCCTTCTCTCTTTTATTTTTTTATTTATATTTACCATATATTGCTTTATACTTCTCTTGTTTCACCATGGAAGCACATCAAATATTGGAATGTGAAAACAGATCATCTATTATTAAATAACATCAACTGTGATATGATGTTACAAAATATATTTAACAGTCATGTAGTATGTGTAGTTCACAGTAAGATACAGACTTCACATCATTTTATAGTGTGAATGTCTCTCCCAATTTAGGCCATGCACAGAAACAGAGGTTTCCCAGGGTGTGGAAAACAGCAATACTTATTCAGATCAGGTTGGGCTCACAGTCACTTTCTAAAAAACACGTATCTACTTCTGAAGAGTCCATATCTTCCTTTGTGATAATTCGGTGGTGAGTCTTCATCTACATTCGTCCGTGCTCTGAGCAGGAAAATAATAGGTCTAACTATGACTAATAGGTGTATGCTGATTATTATGGGTAAAAGCAATTGTGAGTCAGATTATTATGGTAAGTTTGAAAAAGAAACTCTTAAAATGGATTGCCACAACAAGAAAGGTGAACACAATATAATTCATTGTAACACGAAAGGCTGTATCAAAAGCCGCTTGATCCACATAAAGTACTTTATAAATATATTTTGAATGCATTGTTGTGCTTCAATTAACAAAAAAGCCTCCCAGTGTTGATTATTATTCATAAGCAGGGTGTTAGAACTTTGGATTTTTAATAAGCATTTCTTTTTTCCCTAGACAATTACAAAAAGGACTTTAGTTTTAAGAATACTGCATAACACACACACACAAACACATACTTAAACATACCACATATATATACATGCATGTGCGTGCATGCACACGCTCACCCCTCCCACACACACACACACCACAGCTTCCCTGGTAGATACAGTTATATTATACACACACTACACACATGCATACAGAAGTCTCATATGCACCTTTCTTTTGTGCAAACTCCCCAATTTTCACATTGGAAATAGAGTCAACTTCCATGTGAGTAGTGTCTTAGGACATCAAGAAAGAATTTCAGTAGTAAAAGTTTGTTTTTTCCTGTAAACTCTAATATGACTCCCTTAGTTGAAATATATTCTTCCCTGATCCCACATTCATCCTTCCTCCCTTCCCCCCATCCCGGTCAACCGAGCTTTCTCCATTCCTCCCCTACTCCCTTCTCTCTAACCCTCTCCCCTTCCAACAACCCTCCCACCCCCCCCCCCCATGCACCCAAGGTTACCTGGGACTCTTGACTATTTCCTACCTCCTGGCGGATAGCTAAATAATCTTCATCAGGTTCGTCTTCTTATTTAGCTTCTCTAGGATCACGAATAATAGGCTCAAAGACCTTTAATTACGGTTAGAATCCACTTATGAGTGAATACATACCGTGTTCCTCTTTTTGGGTCTGGCTTACCTCACTCAGTAAAGCGTTTTCTATGTCCATCCATTTGCATGCAAAATTCAAGATGTCATTGTTTTTTACCGCTGAGTAAAACTCTAATGTGTATATGTTCCACACCTTTTTTAACCATTCTTCTATTGAGGGGCACCTAGGCTGTTTCCAGGTTCTGGCTATTACAAATAGTGCTGCTATGAACATAGTTGAACAAACGCTTTTGTAGTATGTTTGGGCATCTCTAGGGTATATTATGGGATCCCAGGTCCAAGGAGAGATCCCCAGATTGTTCTCTGGACAGAGGAGGGGGTGCCTGAACCGGCCTTGGCCCGTGACCATACTGATGAATATTTTGCTCATCACCATAGATCCCTCATCTGGCGTTGGATGACGATACAGATGGAGGCCCGCGTTGGAGCATCGAACTGAGCCCCCCAAGATCCAAATGAGGAGCAGAAGGAGGAAGAAAATGACGAAGGACTGCGAGGGATACTATCACCCACTGATACAAGGGGTCGGATCTAATGAGAGCTTACCAAGGCCAGATGGACCGTGACTGAACGAGCATGTGATCCAACCAGATTCTCTGAATGTGGCCGGATTTTCTGAATGTGGCTGGCCTGCAGTCTTTCTGAGAAGCCATTGACAATGACACTGGGACTGGTTTCCTCTGCATATACTGGATTTTTGGGATCCAGTCTGTTTGGATGCTCACCTTCCTGGACCTGGAGTGAGGGGGGAGGAACTTGGACTTCCCACAGGGCAGGAGACCCTGACTTCCCTTGGGGACAAAGAGGGAGGAGGAGAGGGAGGGGGGAGTGGGAGGGCGTTGGGAGGAGGGGCGTAAATGGAAACTTTTTATAATTTAATAAAATTACTTTCAAAAAAAAAGTTTGTTTTTTTCTGGGAAACTGTAAGAGATACTAAACTCCCAGAAAAGAAACAATTACACATGAAACTCTAGTATTTCTTGGTTGATGTTTATTCCCAGTAAGAAGATGATTATATTCAATTAACTCTAACTTTTGTGGCTATTTTCCCATCACTAGTGACCCAACTTTCTCCACTTCTGGAATGTGGGTGGTTTTTTTTTTTTTTTTTTTAAAGAAACATGCCTTTCTGTTCTGGTTGTTGCCTTGTTATTAATGACAGTGATGGGACTGTCATTGCATTTAGCATACAGTTAACAGTGAGAGAAATTGAGACAGCTGAGGCCCTCCTACTAGTCTTAGCTGCTGGGTCTTTTTCTCTCCATAATTAAGATTTGATAATTTGTCTATTACATTTAGTTTGTGTGTTTTCTTTTTCATTATTCAAGCATTAGGGAGCAATTTTCCTGAGCAAGATTATAAAGTTATGCTTCTTCTAAGAACTACCAAACCCTTTAGGTTTGGCTCTTTCTGATCCAATAGTGAAGAATGTTATGAAACCAAAAATATCATTGTAATATCATTATTGGGTATGACAAAGACTTTTTTATGAGAGGCTTTAAGGTTTTCAAGTCTTTAAAAAACAATGCAAACAGCTGAGATCTTGTAGGTATCTTTTTATTTTGTACCTTAGAAGTTAGGTTCTTTGCTCCAAGGCTGATGTCTGGGTTAATTAACTGGCCTTTGCTCTATTTTAATTAGTATACTATTTTTAATAGGAATATTTTAAAGTAACTTTTAATGTTTTATTAATGGGAATAGTGTTAAGTTGTAAAATGGACATATGAGAAGAGTCAATATCACTATGAAATGCTAAAAATGAGTCTATTTTCTTTGTATGCAAACAATCTCTGTGAGTCCATCCATTACTCCCCCTAATGGTTCAATCACTGCAAACTTCAGCCACTTCAGGGAGAATTCCCTGCCCCTTAGACTACAGCAATAGCTCTTTTTCTGTGATTCTATGACATCATCTTCTATCATCACAATTAATTATAATAATTTTATGTTTTGGGATCTCTTGATGACTACCTTTTTTGAGGCTAAGATTGATGCTTTTGTGAATAAGAGACTGATTTCAGGCGAGATGATGAATGATCAGTGAACCCATCAGGAGGTCAGAGGCATGTAGAGAATTAGTTATAGGGAGAAAGAAGTAATAATGATTATTGAAGTTGGAGAGTAACAAGAAGGACACATGAAAATTTCAGTATTGTAGATACCATGGTCATAGCCAAAACGGATATCAGCAAAGTCATGTAAAACCTGCTGATGGCAGGATGCAGGGAGACAACGGAGGATGAAGGGGTAAAAGAAAGGAAGACGAAAGGGGAAGGGAAACGAACATTTTCTATGATCAGCTGGGGTGGTGAGGAGGTAATAATAGGGATAAATTAGCCCCATTAAAATATTCAGAGGGCAGGAGATTAATGTTGTCTCCCAAAAGGTGGCAGTTCTGGGCTCACTCTTTAATTAGTGTTTAACAGAGAAAAGAAAATTGGGCAATTAGGAAAGTAGCATTGACTCGGCAAAAACATCCCTTGAAAATAAAGAGGGAGGAGAAAGAATACACTTAAACTATACCATCATAGTTTTGGTATATATGAGATATGAGGAGCCTTGGCATGTTTACAGAATGCTTTTTCAAAAGAAATCTGTGGATCTTGTAAAATACGACAAAATATTCCCCAATCCAAAGTCTGTTGAATACATGTTTGGAACAGAAATATCTTCCTCCTTCTCCTTCTTTGCAGGTCTATTCTTAGTGGTTTCTTCTAGCCTGATGGCTCCTGTGGTGGTTTGAACAGGTACGGTCCCTATGGACTCATGCTTGAATGCCTAGACCTTAGGGAGTGACACTTTTAGGAGGTGTGGCTTTGTTGGAGTAGTTATGGCCTTGTTGGAAGAAGAAGAAGTATGTCACTGTTGAGGCCAGGTTTGAGGTCCCCTGTGCTCAAGCTATGCCCAGTGTCACTTCCTATTGCCTGTGGATCAAGATGTAGAACTTTTAACTCTTTCTCCAGAACTATGTCTTCCTGTATGCTGCCATACTTCCCATCAGGATGATAACGGACTAAGTTTCTGAAACTGTTAAAAAAAAAAAAAAAGAGTTGTGTGCCTTTAATCCCAGTACTCGGGCGGTAGAGATAGGCAGATCTCTGTAAATTTGAGGCCAGCCTGGTCTACAGAGTGAGTTCCAGGATAGACTCTAAAGCTACAGAGAAACCCTGTCTCAAAATTTACCCCCAAATGTTACTGTGGTGCCTGTTTATGGTGTCTGTTCATAGCAATAGAATCCCTAACTAAGCTCCCATTCTGAAAGAAAGCTAACAGGTTAAGAAACCATTCTCTTATTTAAAATATCTATGCATGTGTTCACATCCACATGTGTGTGCTCATATAATAGGAAATACCATTTAACAGTCTACTGTGAACTATAACAATTATGCAGCACAGCATGCTGACTACAGATAAAACAACAGATATGGGAACTTAAGAACTTCACAGCTTCTTGATCCTCATAAAATCGAGCCAGTTGTCATGCAACACCTTTCAATGGACTTTTTTTTAGAAAGAGAATAATAAAGCAGACTTAGGAGACACTTTGTAAAAAGTAACTGGTGCATTGTTGGGCACAAGGCAAATTAATAAAGACTGATGTTCTTTCTTCTCCAGAGGCCAATGCAGAAAAACGTTGCTGATTAATTTTTTTATGGAATCTTCTTAAAGCCAAAAACTAGTTAGTAGTCATAAACAGAAATGATATTAAGTTGCTTAAAACACTGAAAATGTCTTTAGGCATTGAAGAGGTTGGTTTCCTGGGTATAACTAAGGGAAGTCAGAAATACCAGCGTATTTCCTCAAGTATCTAAGAGAGATGGCAGTAATGTTTACTTCCATTGATACTTAGACAATGGCTGGGTGAGGTCCTGGTAAAGACTTCCGACAGAGGGAAGAGGACCCGTTCAGATCGCTTACAGTTCTTAGTCTCACTACACTTTTTCTAAGTAAACACCCCTCTCTCCTGACAACATGGCTGCCCACTGAGGCTATATCTAATTATAGTCAATGAGCCGTAACTTTTCTGACCTGCAGAAAGTAGTTCCAGAAAGGGTCAAGTCTAAGCCTACATCTGAATCTGACAAGTATTAGTAGTGTCAGTGACTTCCCAGCAATATGTTCTAAGGCAACTGGAATGCAAACATTTTCATTCTCTCTTCTTCTTTGGAATGACCCACCCACCTCTTCGTTCTGCATCTCGCATGCAATGACTACTGATACTTTCCTTAGTATGGACAAACTGGGTCTGACAGCAGACTTGTTAACAGATCACTGACACTAGGAAAACTTGCAATTATTCTGGCTGGATGACTTTTGAAATAGTACTTAAGTTGCCATATCACTAAGGTGGTATGCCATAGCACACAAAATCATGATGTCCCTTCCTCTTAACTCCATCTTTTGTTTCAAGGATCAAATTGCTACTATCCAGTAGGTAGAGCAGACAAGATCACAGCAGTCACTGCCTTGATTTTTCCCAAATGAAGCGTTTAGAACACTAACTACAAAGTATGAAGTTCTAAAGGACAGAATCACTTATCCAAGGGAAAGAATGAAACAAAAGGAGTTGAGCGTATGAGAAATAAATCAGTAAACACAATACTGAGCGATGACATCATGGACAATAAGCTTCATGGATGCAGTCAACATAAATCCTCTCCCAAGCACTTTTGGATGAGGCTCATAAAATTAGTGAGTTCAGTAATGAGAGATGCTTCATATTTTAAATTCCAGAGAGAATATATTGCTCTAGATTATGGTATTTTCCTTGGAAATCTGATTTTAATTTGATTAGTAAAAAACAATCATTCACATTGAAAATTGAAAAGCAAAATGTTAAAATGAATCAGAGTAGAAGGCAATCATAAGTAAAGAGAGGTGAATGCCATGGTTTATTAAATATACTTTAGATATCCTCAACAAAGACACCTCTGGTTAATAATACTTTGTATTTTATCAGGGCTCAGCTTTAAGTCCTCTCACTAATTTAGCCTTCCTGATAGGAATTTCTTTCACCTTCTCGTGTACATTATTATACACAGTTTAATCACTTTGAAAGCAAGCCCCTTTTCTGAAGACTCCATGTTCCTATAAATCTGAAAGAGTAAAGACCTCAAACAAGGGTATGAGGGGAGACAGTCATGATGTAACTGGCGGGCTCACTTCCTGGGGTGTTATAGAAGCTCTCCTACCATACTTGAATTTTAACAATGCTGAATATTTAGTGGACTCTACCCCAATTCCTCCTTTAGCAGGGTTTGCCCTTTCTAATTAACTTAATCGACATGCATGAGTTGTGGTAAGTGGGAAGGGATTATTATACACTTCAAACTTAAAAGTATCATCCAATCCATTGGTAAACATTGTCTCAAGTGAAAGTGACCAGTACATTAGGGTGGTTATCACCATACTAAGAAGTATCACTTGGCAGGATGCATGTAGTTGAGTAGGGGTGGAATGACCAAGAGTACACATTCAAACACACAGGTGTGTGTGTATATATATATATATATATATATATATATATATATATATTCAGAATACACAAACACATACATGTACACACACACATACACACACACACACATATATATATATATATGAATTTGAATATATTCTCTCTTGGATCTTATGTCAAATAATTTATGTGACTGTCCCCTAACAAATAAGGGATTTTTGGGTTCTGTTAAAAAAAAACAAATGTTAGTATATTCCTAGACTACAAAAATTATGCTTATCCATTAGTTTATGAATCAGAGCCACTGAGTTTTTCTTTACAATTAGGCAGCTTCATGTTGACATGGAAGACTAAATATGAGGTTCACTGGACTCCGTGTCCACACCAAGAGTAAGGTTAACACTTGGTGACATCTATACAGGAGACTTCTACTGACAGTACTCACATTTGGTCAGTAGAATATGGATTTTCTGGAAGAAATGAAGCGAGAGGAGAAAAGGAGGAGCTTTAGGGTCAGTCAAAGGGTAGAGTTCTGTTTTCAACATGAATCTTTTATTAGGACTGGGACATTTCAAGGTAATTCATGTTCTTTGTCTGATTTGCATAATATTTGACTATCATAAATAATTATTATCGTTAAGAGAGACAAGATAGAATGCATTAAGTTCCAAGCAGCCAATCTGATCATCTAATCAGTTAAACATGAGTTCCTCCAACGAAGCTATTGTAAAGATGAGTCAATTTGGTAAGATTTGAGCATGCAGTGGGGAAGAAGATTGGATAGCTCTGCCTTACTGACCCTTTAACCTGAGCAGTTATTATCTCAGATACACACACATAAATAGCCAATTACAGACTAGGATGGGTGTTTGGAATATAGTTATCAGTGAGAAAATAACAGGATGCTGTAAAGGAATAGTCCATCCAGAGACCTAAGATGACTAGAAGATGTCAGCTCCCGGAATTAATGTTGGCAAGGAAAACAGATGGAGAAAAATGGCAGTGGACTTAAGTACTGTAAGCAGTAAGAGAGAAAATGGCCTGCAAGGATTAGATCTGGTCCAGGACTATTATTCAGAACTTGAATCAGGAAGCCTTAGAAGGCCATTTGTACACAGATGCCACATAATCCAATTTGCTTTTTAAAATGATTGTTCTGGAAACAAGAATGTGTCGGAATGGGAGGCAGTAGAGGAAGTGGGGTGGGATTGCTGTAGTCATTCAGAAAGAGAAGGCGTTGGCTGGACCAGATGTGGCAGCAGGTGATTTCTAAGAAGTACAGAAAAAAGTGAACATTAGGTGTTCCAGAGACTGAATGAAAATCTCTAGGAAATTCAAATGTATTCACCAAAATTGAAAAACATAGCATGAGCTGGTAGGAACTAGAATTGTGGAAAACTGACAGTGGTAAGATAACACACATAGCAGCAAATCCGGACTGATTTTTCCATAAGCTATGTTTTTTAGTAACAAGAGATTTGAGTCCTTGACACACAGTGCAAATTTCTGTACCTGAATATAATCTATAATATGGCCATTGGCCATTACCAGAGTAGAGACTCAGAGGAAATAACATGTTTGTCCACATAGTGAGTTGTCCAAAACAATGACCTGAAATCCATGGGAACCCTACCAATAGCAACAATGGGATTAGTTGCAGACATCGAGAGAACATGAATCAGCAGATGAAAAATATGAGACCCCAAACTTCAGAAAAATAAAGAACCCAGCTGTCCCCAGACAGCTACCAAAAAAGATTAGTGTGCTTTATAAACTTAATCTGAATCTATCTTTTTAACAGCTTCCCAGTCAGGAAAGTATGTAATTACATTCATTTTACCAAAAAGATTAAGATCAGTTAAAATGACATGCTCAAATATATAATTTCAGAATTCTGTCACACATGCAAAAAATAACATCTCTTCTAAATATTCAAGAGAACAGTTTTTCTTTTGCTGTTTTATAAAGATAGATTACTGCTGCTTAGGGATTGTGAAGAGGTTTGGTATAAATGTGCAGACCTATTTTTCAACACACTTTATTTTGTGACTTGTGGTTTCCACTGCAACACAACTTCTGAGCTGCTAAGCAAAACAGCGAATAACGTCTTCTGTGATGCTCCGTGAGTGTTAGGAAGAGTTCCTGGTTTTACTTGCTCTTGTTTACAAACGTAAGTGACTTCTCCTAGAAACACTGCTCCACTTTCTAATCTTCTATGAAATTGTATTTTCTAATAGATATTTTTGCTCTCCATCATAGGTTGGGACAGGTTCCCTCCTCTCCTTATCTCCTCTCCTCATGACCGAGCATGCAGTGTCAGACATGAGGACAAAGACCTCATGCTTTGACTTGAATTGTCAGAATAACCAAAGTCTTTCCTCAGTCTTTAATATTTGTTAGATCAAAATTCACAAACCAAACTATTGAATGCTGTGTTAGATGTCCCCACACCAGACATAATATTCAAACTTACAACACTAATATTTCTCAGAAGTGTTCTGAATAGTACATTTTTCCACAAACAGACAATGAATTAGTCTGTAAATATGCTTATATTCCTAATGGGATGGAGAAAAGCAGATGAAATGAATTCAATACAAGGAGAATAAAATTAGGAGGACATTTATATGTAAGATAGTGTTACCCAGTTCTTTATGAAACTAAGTTTCACAGATTGGAGAGGATTCTAGTAAAAAGTCTTCTAATGGCTCAGGGGAATGGAAAGTAGATAAACTCATTGTTCCCAAGGAACTTAATGTATACAAACTATCATAGATGTCAAAACTGCTTCATTAAAGGTACTGATATGTACCAGAATGGGAAATGCGTTTTAATTTAATTCTCAGTATAATCTTCTTTTCAAAGCAGGAATCTCGAGTATAACATTCACACACACACACACACACACACACACACACACACACACACACACCTACACATACATACGCACAGAAATAAGATGTAGCCCCACTTGTTTATTATAAGTATCCATGAATATTATGAACTTATATCATCAATACCAACTGTAAGTAGATATCAACACACATTTTCTGTCTACAAGTAAATGAAAGATCACTTGGAAAAGCAATACTCAAAAGTATAGATAGAACTTTTATTGTTGGATTATAAATTCTGAGAACAGAAATATAGAGTGGTTCCTCTACAATGTAATAGTCAAAGTCTCTGGGGCAGACGAGTTTCTGAACAACGAATGCTTTGGATATTAGACAGAAAATGATCATACTATTTATTTTATAATAGTACAGAAAAGTATAGGGAAAAATTCATTTCATAGTCAAAAAGTGCACATATTCATTCTAGGTAGAGGAAAATTAATGAATAAATGCAAGTCAGCTTCTGGGCACTGGTGATGCACTCCTTTAATCCCATCACTTGGAAGGCAGAGACAGGTGGATTTCTGTGAGTTCGAGGCCAGCATGGCTAAACTTAGAAAGAGACAAGGTGCAGAACTCTGATCTATAAATTTTTTATTAATTTTATTTTACCAATTTCAGATACTTTCTGTTTCAAAATATGATTATTGTATATAGATATTTATATTCACACACACTTACCATATCCTCCCTGCACACAACACACACATATTTGTACATATTATTGTAAAATAAAAGGAAAACTTGTCATATCCTCACATCATGTGTTTTAAATTAATTTATGTTCAACTAGTCTTAAATATTTTACAGTACTGGGATTGAGAATCAGAAAACCTAATTTCTGAGGACTTTACTTATTAGTTGAATGACATTAACTTATCATGTCTGGGGGTTAATATTTGCACCTGTATTCTAGAATGAACAGGATCTGATTTCTTAGGTCAGTTAGAATGTGCACAGTGTCTCACGTATACAGTTGCTCAGGAAAAGATGGACAATATTCTAATGATTTTCCAACATCCAGACTCCAGGCTGTTTGCTTCTCTGATGCACTCACCTTACCATGCTTTCTATAAGAAGAAGATATCTAGTTAATTTCTCTCTGCTAAAATATCAATAGCCCACACTGACCACCCATTATGGCAATATTCACTGGGCGTGGTGGTGTGCAACCTTTTCTTTGGAAGCATCAGTATGCATGAGGAGTCTCTATTGATGTATGCCACCTTTAATAATTTAGTATGTTGACTTACACTTCCCACGTGAGTAGCCTTGTCTTAACAGCAGTAAATACGGCTACAAAGCTGCATGGTACAGCAATTGGCTGAGGGCACTAATTACATGGCTTTGACTTGAATTAAAATTGCTAAACAGCAAATGAGATTAGCAGCCTAAAGATAACCTTAATTTAAATAGGAGGCTGCATTTATCTCGTCTACGTTGTAATTTTCGAGAAGTGTAGAAAAACCATTTTAATGGAAAGCCATTGTTTAAAAATATAATTAAAGCCCCTGGTCCCTTCCCTTACCCTTTTTGATTCTGCTCTGAAGGGAAGATGTGCAGACTGATTTAGAGGTCAGAATGGAAGTATTCAGATCGCGTCTTCACAGCCAGACATTACTTGGAGTAGTCTCTTCATTTTAAATGATTAACAGCTGACTATGGGAAAAGCAAGTGCCAAAAAACTGGGGGAGGGAAAAGAAAATGACCTTCTACAAAATCCAAAGCCATCAGGAACCTTACAAATAAAAAGGACTCAACCCTGTCTTTCCATTAAAAAGAAAACCCAAGGCAGGAAAGCTAAGTGAGTTTTCCAAGAACACAGCAGAAGAAGGCTGCTCACTCCAGAGGGGCATCGTACCCCACTGAAAGTTTCCGGTAGCAAAATAAGGTATAGTTCCAGTTTTAGACTGGAGCTACTTTTATGGTTTGTTCTCATTAGTGAGTTAAGAAGAGGGACAAAGTATAAAAGAGAAAGAATGGAAAATAAGGTGTTAAATCCTAATGCAAATGATTAATGATTAGGCAATAGGATCCCTTTTTCAGACAAAAATAAGATTGCCTGACTAAGGCTAGGTTATGGTAGAGTAGAACGAGACCAGAGTTCTCCCTTGTTACTTCAGTCTTGCCAGTCATAGTCAAGTGAGACATGATTGATGTTAAACTATCAAATCTTTTCTGTATAAAAATACGGAATTTTCCTGGGCTGTGTGAAAATGAGAGAGTTGTTTCAGATTAGCTCCAAAGAAACTCCTGAAATTCACAACTATAGATTCCAGAGAAAAATTCCTCACAAAGGCAATCCCGTGTGACCAATGACCATTTTGAATTTTTTTTTTTTTTAAAAAACCCTCTCATTGAGTCTCAGCGCTCCAAACCGCTCCTGTCTCCTTTCCCGCTCCAGCACAGCTACTGAAACCAGGACTTCACGCAGTCTAAGAAATTGCGCCTGTGCTGCTGAATTACATCCCCATAGAAGGGATCTTGCATAGCTCATTAACCAGGTTCTCATCTTGACTTGACTTTATGTCCAGCTATGGAAAAGTAAAAGATGTCCTTATCCATCTATATTGACACACCCTCCAAACTCTGAGGGGTCTCAGAAAACCAAACTGCATACAGGTGAGCACTGCAATTAGCATGTCTGTCTAGTCATTCTGTTGTACATTAGAGTGCTGAAGCTTTGGAATATATAGATAAGACCTACTCATTTAAACATACATAAAACATTTTTTCTTCTCAAAAACTATACTGTGTATTCTTCATTTTCCCATCTTTTCTCCAGTAGCACATGGTATCTACTTTCCAATCCCAAAGTGAATCAGGGGATAAGGGCTGAAGTTCAGAATACACTGCAACTATTATATTCCCATTTGAAACCAGGGAAGAATGAAGGAAATGATAGAGGGGAGGGCAGAATGCAGGCAGGTGCATCAAAGATGTGGGATTCAGCTCCTCATCCAAATTAAACTCATTTCATCAATAGGATTTCCAGGGACCACATCTCACCTATCCTCAGCTCCAATTCAATACATAGTAAGTACAGAACAGATGAGTGGATGGGATGGAAAGCCAGTAAATCTGGACACTGAGCCAATAAGGCAGAGGGGATTTAATGTGTGCTGGGATTAACTGCAGTATCAATCAGACATGTGAAAAAAATCTTACCAAAGTTTGCTTTTTCCCAAGCTAAGTTACAGATCTCCATTTCTCTTTTTAGGGATCATCTCCTCTCGAAAACTCTTGGTCAAATGTGAGATGCTCTCAGAAAAGAAGATCACTGCAGTGAGGGTCTTTTGGCAAAAAGGGCCAGGAAAATGCTATCTGATTTCCGATTAAAAGTTCTGCGTAGTATAGACGGCAAAGGCTCACTGAGGGAGTTTTCCAGAGCTTATGAGACACTTTTCTTTTTGACCCAATGTTTCTATATGTAGCCCCGACTGTCCTGAAACTCACTCTGTAGGCAAGACTGATCACAAACTCAGAGAACCCCCTTTCTCTGCCTGCCAAGTGCTGGGATTAAAGGTGTGTGCCACCACCACTGGCCTTCTTCTAAGACTTTTAAAATCACAGCAGGAACAGCTGCCTCACTTTTAAAGAGATCAGAACAACTTGCATTCCAGGTCACAGGAATGGATTCTTTCTTTTTCCTTCCACTCATCATCCTCTCGAGGCTGATATTTTAGTATAAATTTGGATCACTTGGGTCCAGGTGTAGGCCTGCTACTTTGGGTCTCAACTCTACATATTATTTTCTAACGCCCCCGCCCCCCCGAGTCCTGGTTTGGTCCTTTATGGAAGCGAAAGTCTTAGGAGATTTTCTGTGGATGATTTCTTAGAACTCAGTATTCCAGCCACAGAGCGAAAATCTTGACAATGTCTGGCAAAATTTGAAGATTTAGTGGGAACAAAGAGAGCCAGATATAAAGAATCATGTTAGGATCATGATGGAATCAAAACTACAACAGAAAATTCTCCCTATGTATAGCAAGGTTAGCACCTAAGTGAAGGCTGACCAGGTTACTGAGTAAAACTTATTTACAAAAGATAATCAACATTTGGTTTTGGTAGAAATATCTGGCTAGTCTTGGCAGTGCTGGAAATTGAGCTTAGGGTCAAGTGGCCAAAGATACAGGACATGTGTCAGAATTTGGTTGTACTTAGTGCCTATAAAAGGACCTCTAAGGAGGCCCACAGCCAGATCTTTGGGTATATACAAGTAGCCTTGAATAGTGAAAAGAACTTTGCAGATAATATGAAAGTAAATTTTGGGGGATGGGGAGGTTGTCTGTTTTACCCAGGTTGGCCTCAGCTAAATCACAAGTATTTAAAAGGGGAGAACCTATGCTACCAACAAAGAACAAGAAATATGGATACATGCCAAGGCCAGCCTCACGCATTCTGGCCTTGACGTTGAAAGAGGGGCCAGGAGCCAAGAGATGTAGATGGCCTCGAATTAGAAGAGAAATCTGAGGGACTCCAATAATTGCAGCCCCACCAACATTCTTGTTTTTGTCTAGTTAGACTATATGTGACCTTTCATCTCCAAATTGTAAGTTATTAACTCTGTCTTGTTTGCAACCCCAGAGTTTGCGGTGGTGATTTGTTAAATTCAGTGTCGTTGCCAAATTTGGCGAGACGTGAGACTTGGCTGGAGACTTGGCTGTTATTGTAATTAGTGTTTGAAGACACGGTCCTGCCATGTAACTGAGCTAGTCTGGGACTCATCCTCTTCTCCCTTCCACTTCTAGAATGTTGGTATCGTAGTACTGGGGTTGCTTACCTATTACACGTAAAGGAGAAAACCAAAATGTCTGTTGTAACCTTTCTTTCTTAAATCAACTTTTTCTGCTAACCAAAGTTCAGTTCCAGAGCTGACCAAAACCATCCCCATTGTCTTTAAAAAATCAGAAGCTAATTACTAAAAATTTTATTTTCAAGGATAAGTGAGGGAAAATGGAAGGATGAGATGGAGGATATTGTAAGAATGCTTAGCTTTATATCTTTGATCTCTAGATGCATGAATCCAATCAACCAAGAAGCAAAAATGTATTTTTGAAGTTGTATTTGTATGAAAAATAATAGACATTTTATGCGATGATTTTCTAAACAGTATGGCATAACAGCGCACTTATATACATTTGTCTTGGCTAATATAAGTTATCCATGGAGGATTTAAAGCACATGGGGGATTTTTGTAGACTGTAGGGAAACAGGAGCCCATTTCACAAAAGGTACTGGAGTTGCCATCAGCAAGAGTCTCCATGGCAACCAAGTTTATACCTGCTTAGGAATTCTATTAGCTAATATAAATTCTCTGTCCTTTAGGTGGTGTCTAGACATCTTGTAAACTTTTGCTGTTGTTATTGAGAAGCACACTCTTTTCAACCTAAGGTAGTAATCATATACTATATAATGAAAATATGAAATGAGAGCCAAATGGAATAAATACATATTGGTGGTACGATGCTGGCAAAGGGATCGAGATGAAGGCAGGGAAAAAGGCAATGGTATACTTGCTTAAACTTCAGAAAGACGCTAGCTCTCAAGGTTTTAAAGATTGAGCAGCATCTGTGCTCGCTCGCAGCACCATTCTCTGTGTGGTTCCCCGCCATCTGCCCCACTTTTCCTCGGCTCTTCCTCTGCGAAAGGCAAATGATCTAATGTTCTGCTTCTATGGGCTTCCTGCCTCCTGCCCATGCCCTTTGTCTTATAAAGTTCAGTGATAGCCAGAGGCCTCCAGTCGCTCCAGAATACTCACCCTGTGTCACAGAACCCTTATAAAAATGTTCTCTCTCTCTCTCAAAAAAAAAAAAAAAAAGTCGGGCCTCTTTAGAGCTGTCCGGTGTCCATGTTTCTAGATGAGCAACACACACAGTTGATTTATAAAGCAAACCAGAAACCTGTGACAGCACTTTGTTGCATGGTGTGAATAAAACTTAACAAATTACCATTTAGTTGACTCTCTCCTACTGTGTGCTATTTTTCATCACCCCGTCTTTCTTCACCTCCCTCCTCCTGCATTATAAATTAGCACCATCGCCTAGCACTTTTCAGACACAGCAGATGTAACGCCATCCACATTCTGATAATGCTGAAGTCACCCCCAGCTCCAGGCACAGTGTCTGCTGCTGGGGGGGGGATGTTGTTATTATAACTTTCTCTCTTTTCCTAATGTATCAGACCACATGCAATATACATTTCACACAGACACGAGGACAATAACAGTAGCTGAGTGGGACACAAACCAAAATAAGCAAACAGAAACATCTGCTCACCTTCAAAAAGTCCTGAACGGATCGAGAAGTTTGCAAGAGCCGCTGAGCCAGGCACTGTCATTCATGGCCACCTTTAATATCTTGTCCAGTGTTAAGGTTTAGAGTCCACAAGTCCTCAGGGACTAGTACCAAAGCAACATTCCAGCAAGAAACACCATTTGTGGGCTGCTAGGATTGCTCGGTGGGTAAAGGCATCTGCCATGCAAACCCAATGAGCAGTGTTCGATTTCTGAAGCCCACATTGGAAGGATAGGGCTGACTCCCCAAACTTGTCTTCCACTTCTGTGCTGTGACACACACACACCCACGTTCATGCATCCCACTCAGTAACAAACAGAAAACTCGGAGACACAATACTTGGTCTATTTCCAGGACTCGGTGAATGAGATGCCTTTTCCATGGATTTTTCTGAAAGAGAGAGTCTAATGAGAATGAGGAGCCATGAAGAAAGAGGCACAGGCATACAGAGATGAAACATACACACACAGTCTCTCAGAATATCAGAAGTGTAACTCATAAGTACTACAAAGAATCAGGTCTTAGGGTCAGAGAAGATGAACCATCTGAGGTTCTCCTCCAACAGCTCCGACTAGAGACACACAAAGTAATTTACACAGTGTCAGCAGACAAACTAAATTCATTTAGGCTAAAACTCCAAAGAACACTTATTGCGCTCAGCCCTTTAAATATAATATAACAATAACTATGTGTGTGGCCTAATTCTCAGGACATTCTACTTAAGCCATGATCTGTCACAGAAGTTACACATGACACTATTCTGATATTCGGGTTGACTGTCCTGATCCATTCTAAGAGATTTAAAACATGTTATCTGTCTAGAAGGAAAAATGTATGTTGACCACTAAATATCCAAACCAGAATTTCTGTGGCAACAATGCCACTCCTCATATATCAGACGCCACAATGCCCTACACTATACATATTTACTTTTTCTGTTTTGAGTGGTACGTGGGATTGAGCCTACAGTCTTGCACATGCTAGGCCAGCACTCTAGCACTGAGCTGTATACCCAGCCTCCATTCATTTTATTGCTGAGAGCCATGAGCAAAAGCTAAAAGTATGAAGCAGAGTATGTCCAGAGGACTTGGGAATTTTTTCAGAGGTTCCACATTCTTTATTTTTATTTTTATTTTTAAAATTTTCACTTCTTCCCCTCCTCCCACTTCCCTCCCGCCCCCCAACTCATCCTTCCCCTCTCCCCCTCCAATCCTAAGAGAGGGCAGGGTACCCTGCCCTGTGGAAAGTCCAAGGCCCTCCCCCCTCCATCCAGGCTTAGGAAGGTATGCATCCAAACAGAATAGGATCCAAAAAAATAAAAACAGTACATGCAGTAGAGACAAATCCCAGTGCCATTATCATTGGCTTCTCAGTCTGCCTCAATTGTGATCCACATTCAGAGGGTCCAGATTTTGATATCTAAAAGTGATTTGTGGGTGAAGGAGATGGCTTCTGGGGTAGAGTGGTTGTTGCATACTCATGAGAATCTAAGTTCAGACCCCAGAACCTGCCAGACAGGACAGTGTTCATCTATAGTGACAGGACTATTACAAAATGGGAAGTGGACAGAGAGCCCTGAAAACTTGTGGGTCACCTTGTTGGCAAACAGTAAATGAGGCCCTGCCTTAAAGATGGAAGAAGAAGGCTGTGGCTCAGAGTTGTCTTCTGACCTCCACATGTGCACTGTGGCATGCTTACACTCAACTCACACACAAAATGTACACACACACACACACACACACACACAAACACATACACACACACACATGTATATGTACACATGTCCCATGCGTATCCATGTACATACATCATTCATACTAAGAAAATCTCCCCAAACTTGTTGCATGCAATGCTTAAACCCAAACACATGCACACCCATAGGCACACGTTTCTACTCCTTAGTTTTTAATTGCAAAGCTAATCTAAAGCAAATACAAAATTAAATTTTATTGATGTCAAAAGTTAAGCAAAGCAAAGAATTAAGCAACAATCATATCTTCTTACAAATATCAAGTGATTTATGAATGCAAAAGCAGAGGGAGTCGGAGTCATAAATTATTTTGCATCTGAATGGTAATACACAATGAGGGTTTTTTGGCAGATTAAATATTACCAGCAGCACCCGGCTGCAATGAGCAACTGCAGAATGTTTACTGCATTAAATTAAAATTACTTGTCTGAAGCAGCATTGAACAGAAGGTGAGCTTCCAGGCTTACCTTCCCTTGAAACACAGATAGGGATCATTAAAAGAAAATGTCACCCATAGATATCTGTATTTATCAAGAAGAAAATTAGGGGAAGGTGATACTTTAAAAAATAACAAAGCATTTTAATGCTCTTGGTTTGTTTGCTGCACACCTGCCCCAAACAACCATGGCTTTGGGGAAAAGATGGGTGATAGTTACGCTATAGTTCAATGAACACTGTGCACTGAATCAAAGAAGATGGCTCCGGTTCTGCCATTTATTTATTTCTGTGTGCTGGTGCTTGGTTTTCCCCATCTGCAAAGTGAGAAAGCAGCAGTCACTCTGCTAAAGATCAATGCCACTCCTTACTGGCATGTGGAAAAGTGTGTGTGGCAGTGCAGATGGGGTACAGGCAGATGCTATAGTTTTGATAGATGTCTGGTAGGGATCTGTGGAAATTCAGCTATGGAGAGCAGACAGGATCTCTGCATAGTCCCCGGAGCATCATTCACAATGTACTCCCTGAGAATGGTGTCCTCTAGGGTACTGAAGGGTAGCAGCAAAGGAGAGCCAGTAAGCACCGACACTTTTCAGGATGAAAGGTCACTATCCCCCAAAAAAGTCCTCTCCCCCTTCTCCCTTAGTGCCTTCTCCCCTTCAAAAACATAATTCCCGGATGTTGAACATGTAACTTAGTCGGTTACCCAGAGTGCTTACCCAGAATGTACGAAGACCTCATGGATTCATATTTAGTACCACACAGATCGAGAACAGTGGTGTGTGCCTATAATCCCAGCACTTGGTAGGTAGAAGAATTAGAAATTCAAGGTCATTATAACCTACACATTTGAAACCAGCCTTGAATACATGACACCCTGGCTCAAATAATCATAACATGTTTATAAAATATATGTAAGTTACAAATGCATATATAATTTCATATTTTCCATAAAGTATCTTTTAGTGTTCCATCCAATGATTCTAAGATTTCGCACTTTAGTTTTATCCTTATCAACCCTAGAAATGTTAAAATGTTCATTTTTTTCCACATTTTTTTCCAGCACAGAATTTTTTTTCCTACCTTAGAACTTTTCACACATTTATCCTTCTAGCCAGCACCCTCCAGTTTACCACTCATGCAGTCAATTTATTTACCAGAAATGTTCAATTCATAATTACCTCTTCAGTGCTGGGTGTAGTGGCACACAATTATATTGGCAGCATTTGGGATACTAAGGCTGGAATTCTAGAAATCAAGACCAACTTGGACTAGACAGTGAGACCTTGTCTCTAATAACAGCTCATAACAATAAAAATCCATTTTTTATCACCATACATATTTGATTAGCTTCATTGAACTTATTGCAACCAGAAATTTCTGTGATGTGTGTTTATAAGGAGTTTATTTTTTCCCCATGGGAACAAATATACCAAGTGAGTAAGAACTTTTTTGTGCCATTCAATTCTGAAGGCAAGGTTCCAAATATAGAGGCAAACACGTCCAAACGCACAAGAAATACATAATGAAGGGTTGGTTCAGTGAGCTAATATGAAGAAGAAATTGTAGTACATGAATTTGAACATTTAGATTACTAATTTTGATTACATGAAAGGTTATTTGGCAAAAAACTGAGATTAGAGTATTCAGAAAATACTGTGGTGTATCTTGTACAAGGATATCATTCCAACTATGAATTGTTAGACATTAATAAGGTAAATAAATCAGCAAAAATATTTAACTTTGAAAAGGATTGAGCCTTTGAGATTGTGAGAGTAAGCAAGGAATGGCAGGGATGAGAGTCAAAGAACATTTCAGAAGAGTATATGAAAAGGTCCTGTGTCCTACAAGAAAACAGTAAGATCTGGGCGATAAAGCCCTTGTAGCCAATGTAGAAATGGCCATGGAAGGCTAGAGGTAAAATCAGGAATGAGGGGTAAAGAGAGGGAAGCCAGACTGAAATTTATGCCTGGAGATTTTTGCCTTTATCCCAATAGTAAGGCTGAATCAGTGAAGAATTCTAAGCAGTAGGAAACATAAGGGTGGGGGTAACACGGACAGATTCTTGTTAAGATAAAGGGCAGAGTGGGAGTCAACTGATTATATAAGGTATAGGGGAGGTAGCTCATGTTTGCCTGGCGCTGATAGTGATGAGAGGAAGTGCAAAAAATTCAGGGATATTTAGACGATAATTTCTGAGATATCTGAAGGAGAAGAAATACAGGTCAAAGGTGAAAAGAGAGAAAGGCAGTAGGAGCACAAGACACCGTTTTTGAGAGAGAACAAAAGGCTAGGATACACATGGTGACATAAATGAGCCAGAATCTGGTAAGTCTGAGACATCTCTGAAACATTCAAGATTAACCTCAAGCACTATACTATGGGGAACTCAGAACAGCAATTTAGCCAGCAGATTGTGCTCATGAGTCATTCATTAAAGCCAAGGATGTGGAATGTGTGTGATGAGCTCAATTACAGGATGTTATTTTGTTTCCTTTCTTTTGTGGAGATAAACTATCCTGACCCAACCAACTTAAGAAAGAAAAGATGTATCTTGGTTTACAATTCCATGGGACAGAATTTATAGGGAAAATGCAGAAGAGACAGGGAAGTCCTGGCAGCAGGAGGAGGGAGTTGGTTGATGACATTGGAGCAACGTTCAGGAATCAGAAAGAGACAAGAAGAGGTTCAGGCTGCAAGCTCTCAAGTCTGTCCCCTTGGGGAGGTATTTCCTTTAGTTAGACTCCACCTCCAAAATGTTACAGAAACATCTCCACGTTCTGGGGATGAAGCTTTCAAGTACATGACCCTATGGGGAACACTTCATATTCAAATCTCAACATAGAATAAAGGTTTCAGGACCCCCAAAGAACATGCCAAGAGAAGTGCCACACTTGATCTTAGATAATAGTGGGGAGTGGAGTAGGGGAGAGCCTGAGATTTCTACACAGATAATATCATCATAGTTTGGGTGGATAAATACTATCTGCAAGATTTTTCTTTTCAGTTCAAAATTTTTGTTAACAACTTCTTCCTTCAACATTTATCTCCTGTTCTTAAAAATATCATGCAATTACTAGTTGGAAAAAAAATACCCAGTGTGGGTAGGGAGAATTTGAGAAAGCCCTAGGGAGATTTTTCCTCTATACATATTTGGCAAGGTACCAACAATTCCACATTATTTTTTTCTCTTGTTTTTTGAAAAAGATACTAGTATTGATTGAAACACATTATCTGCACAGTACCTATGCCAATTATCATTGCCTCCCAGCCACACAATATATTCTCTGTTACTTCCTGTGCCATAGTGGATTGCTACTTCAGCACTTATTTGTAACAGGCATGCTGCTGAATTATGTCTGTAGAGGGTGAAGGAGGGGCTCTCAAAAGGAGGTGTCTTTGGTGTTGGTTCTGGTGACCTTCTGGATCTCTTTTTCCCCCTACCTTTTATAGATTCATACATAGCACAGGGTGTGAACACTACACATTCACCACCTCAGGGTCTCAGCTCCATTCAGACAACAGAGGCACCTTTATGCCAAATAACACTTTGATTTTAGGCATCTAGCCTCCAGAACATAAGACAAGACATTTCTGTTGTCCAAGCCACCTGGCCTGTGCTACTTTGTTATGGAAGTTCTGGGAAATGCACATTGTGCTTCTGAGCTATGGACTGATATTCAAAATTCCCATCAACTCTCATATAATACAGACACTGTTAGTCTTTGACTAACACGTTCAGAAGTAAAGTCTTAGTATATAAGAGACATATAAGTACATATCTAGTCTCCTTCCTAGAGGAGGAGCTGAAGACGTCTTCTGGGCAATGACCCAGGACCAATGTGATATTACTCAAAACAATAAATAGCTTCCTAGGTGGCAGTAGAGGAGGAATTCTTCTTGTTTTTGAGAAAAATGAGGAGCAAGGAAACCCACCCATCTAAGAGGGTACATTGAGAGAAACAGAAATGATATGTGTGAGAGAAAAAACATATGCGTAGTTAATTTTCTTTGGCTAAAGCAGTAAAAAGAAGCTGTGACATCATGAGCCCTTGGGTAGCTGCTGTAAACCTGAGAGAGCTTCCCAGGATGTCTCTGTGAGTCATCATCCTGCTACAACAGCCTCTTTTGTTATTTTAAAGATTTATTTTACTTTTAATTATGGGTATGTGTGTTACTATGCGGAAGTATGTCCAAGTGTGTATGCAGATATCCAGAAAAACCAGGACATCAGAGCCCTTGGAGCTGGAGTTATATATGGTTGTGAGCTGACCAGCATAGATGCTGAGAATTGAACTTGGGTATTCTGTGAGGATAGTACATGTTTTTAACCACTGGGCCATCTCTATGGCCTGTATCAGGATTTTAAATGTTTATGCGTTTCTTTTATCCACTTTACAAGTTATATTCTCTCTTAGCGTCCCCTCTTATTCTCCCTTATTGATCATAACCAGTGTTCTACTATAATTCATAAAGCTCAATAAAAATAAAAAAGAATGTTAACTTATCTCATACATACGAGATTATGAAAGCTTGACTTTTTTTATCTGTTCATGAATGTTACCAAAGCAAATGATCTTGAAAAAAATGTTGATTGTTCCGCAGGTCTCTCCAAACCTAAATGTGGTCATATAACGAGGTTTTGAGCAACAACATACATGTGTGGAAAATTATCAGGTCCTGTCCCTAGAGGAAAAGCTTGCCCTAAGCATCCTTTTCCCAATTATTGCACCTGCCAGTCTAAAGCAAGAGCAGTAGCTGTGGAACACATGAGAACGAGTCAAGGGGTAGGTGTACCGTAACCTAGGGGGAAGATCCTTTGACAGTACAGGTCTCTCTGTTCTTGAATAAATACTAAGTTTGGATAATATGGGATTTCTGCACTACAGCATCTTAAATGCATATCTTGACGAATATGACCCCCTGTAGGAAGTTAAGGCCTACCAGGATGAGAGGAGCCTACCTGGAGTCTGCCTGGTACTGTCAATTCCTGATCGCACCTAGCCAGTGAGGGGCGACCACCGCAATGTCAATGGATTGGAATGCCTGGGCTTGGTGGTAAGTCTTAAGTTTCCCCACATTGTTAAATAAATGAGTCTGCTGTAGGCCTTCTACCTAACTCCCAATGTCTGAGACGCTGACACCACACTTTGTCACCCCCCTTCTTCGAGGAAGATTTTAGGGCCTAGGAACACTCTCTTGAAACTCTTATACCAATGCTTAATTTTTTTTTGAACCCTGTGTTCATTTCCAATTCTAAGTTGTGGTATTGTCAGCTTTGATATGATGTTTATACAATCTGGCAGAGATAAGGGGTCACACAAACTCCAAAAGTTCAGCATTTTTACCCTTGGTTGAGGCCAGAGAGTTCCTCACAGCCATTAAGCAAATGTACATGCACTTGTCTTCATTTAGAACTCAAATATTTCCATGTATACGCCTGGGCTGAAACACTAAAGTAAAGGTCAGCTCATCAGAAAAGCAAACAAATACAGGTGAATGAGGTGAATTTGAAATAACACTAATATATTTTTAAAGAACTAGTAAACACTCTTTGATTTAATATGGTTCTAAGTTTCAGGGTTTTTTCTTTTTTTGACTATGATCATGGTATGAAAGAGATAAGCATTTACAGAAACCGTACTCTAGTTTTAGATTTCTTCATATATCCCAGACTAGCTGTATACAGTAACACATTTTCTAGCAATATGAGTGGTAATAAGAAGCCTCAGTGTCTGGTTAGCAACGAGAACTTGAAGGTATATAACTGATGATATATGTGAGTACAATTCAGGAGGATGCAGTAGGCTGGGTCTGTTGAACCAATTTAACTATGTACTTAACTTGTACTGGCTTTACTGATGTGATGTCGCAAGAAGGTGCAGAGGTTCCTCCATATTGTACTTTTGCTGAGGCCACTTTAAGTTTAATTAGAATTTTATCTCATTGAGAGAGAATTTCATGGAAAATTACCCAATTGTATTCTAGGAACCTGAGGTCAAGATGTCCCAATAACTTTTTGTGGCTTCTGTTAAACTGTTTGGTGTAAAAACCTCCCCCCTGCAGCTGCTGAGTGAGAAAACAGGATGTGGTTTTTTCCTTTAAAAATCCCTTACTCTAAACACTTGGCACAACCCTTGTGTCCTGTATACCTTATACCTGAGTATAGTCCCAGCAGGCTAGACTAAAGACTTCAATCGGCTTGAAACTGTTTCTAAGAGGTCAGCCCTTAAGAGCTTTTCATAACGTTGGAATATAAGGCAAGGACTAGAGCACAGGGCAGTGTGGAGTGAAGCTGCCCCTGAAGTCAAAGAATGCTTGTGTACACCGTCATGCCTTGTGCTAATCTATCCATTGAATGTGGAACAAACCTCAAGAACCCATAGTAGCAAGAGCATCTAAGGTGATTAAACACCGTCTCCTGTTTAAGCAGATGCCACTGGCTAACCTTATATATAGCAAAGTTTACAGACAGAATAGCTGGAGTCTTTCCATAGAGAGAATAATCAGAATGTATTTATGTAGATTTGAATAAGAAGAGGCCTCTTTTTTAAATCCCATCTACCGCACTGGAATTTCTTTCCCATTCACCCATTTGTTTATTCAGTTCATATAATCTACAAATACACATATGGCATGCATGTTAATGGACATAGAGCACGCCAATGACAAACACAGGGCTTTACCTTTTGTTTACAAAGTTGTCATTTACTTAATCTTTCATCTGAAAAGCATTTACCAAGCTCTTACTATATGTAACCTTTTTATACATAAGACAAAATATTAAACAGGGTCTTAGAGTTTTACTGAGAAACATTAACATATGATGTAATAGGGCATATTTAACTCCACTACACTGGAATGAACCCTGACTCAATTTACCAGCACATACCTAGTGATACTAATGACCAAGTTATACCCATAAATCAGTCCAAGTAATATAATCTAGGCATCTTGATTAGATTCATTTTCTCTGCTAAGCGGGAAAAATATGGAATATAACAGGTGGCAATGGATAAATCTCAAACTCGACAGACAGGATCAGCTGTTGAAGGAAGTGTTTATTGGGGTGAAGAAACACACCTATGTAGCAGACATATAGAGAAAAATAAAACAATCTTCAAATCAGAGGAAGGCCTCAGAAAGTCAAAAATTCCAGTGTCTTCACTATGACTGGAATTTTAGAGCCTCTGAAGAGTTTTGTTCCCCCTAATTCAGGATTTGTCAATTTGAAGAAAGATCGGATTGCTGATTGTGTAAAGTGTCCTGACCCAAGTCTGGATTTTGTAGACCAGCCCATCAGATGTAGGTCTCTGCTGGCGGAGTCAAAGCCAGCAAACTCTTTATTTGAAGCTGTCAGGTTTTTGTTTCAAGTGAGGGGAGTGGGTTAAGAAACCCATCATTTTAGAAATTTACTACCTTTTTTGCCTAGCCATAACCCCTCTCCCTACCTGTCTGCACACCATGGGGTTTATAGTCTCTAAATACCATTTTCATTCCAAAAATAAATAGACTAGATGGTAGTTAGGTGGGGAAGAAGAGATAGCAGCAAGGCAAAAGAAAAAGAATCTGAATGGCTTTCCCCTCCTAGAAATAACAAAGTGGGAGGAGGGGATGGCTCAGAGAGTAAAGCTATTACCCTTCAAGTAAGCCTAAGAAACTGAGTTCAAATCCTCAGACCCCAAATAAAGTCGGACATTGTAGCGTATATGCACACATACAAACACCCCCTGCCAAAGAACCTTCCCCTATTCACAGAAAGAGACAGAAACAGAGAATGGGAGTTGGGTAGACCTAGACAGAGCTGGAAACTCATTGCAAGATAGAAAAATGGAAACCATTTAGTTATTTAGTACAGAGAATGTAAATGAGGGGGTAAAGGAGAGCTGTTATTTTCAAATGAATTGGCTTCACTTGAGAAAGGGAAGCAATTATTTCCTGAGTTCTTGCTCTCTCTGGGCCCTGTGCCAGGTGCCTTTGCATGTTTCCTCATCTCCTCCTTGAGTCTTCTGGGATATAATACAGAGTAGGAATTGCTAAAAATGACTAACAGATAATGAAGCCCAAACTTGGCAAAACCAAGAGTGTTACATAGAGTCACACAAGTGACATGTGGCGAAGCCAGGCCTAGAAATCATGTCCAGTTCTTGCCTAAACCCACGGATGTTGGACTCTCTTCTATGACTATATATGAAAGCACACCAGGGCAGAAAATGCTCAGTCACCACAAGAGGAGGGCATGATGCACTATTTGAAAACTGAATCCTGTCGGGTTAGGACAAGTGGGTGACAGGAATGAGATTATAGATATCTTATAATATCTTGGATTCCCCCCTCCAAAAGTATAAGGATCATCGCGGAAGAGAGGACAGAAAGCATGTAAGAGTCAGAGACAGTAGAACAACAAGGAAACAGCATCTCCTGGATGCAGCTGCACAGATGAACTCACGGTATTTATGACAACATGCACAAACCTATGCAAGCCCAAGCCACACAACAAAACAGCATAGAGAGGGGAGTTGAACACAAAGTTCCACTCCTAGAAGAGGAGCTATTGGTAACTGGTAGCTTCAGGGAAAGGGAGATGCAATATTCTCTGACTGTAGTCCCTGGTTGACCAATAATGCCATGTTTGACAGTGTTCTAGTGAACGACTATACATTCCACATCTCACTATTTTTGTTTCTATTTTTCATAAAATGAGCTCAGAGAGTGGGTGCTGAGATGCACTGAATGGTCGATAATGTAAATTCATAATGAACCACCCACACTCCTGTAAGCAACCCCTCAGTCAAGCTCCTGTGAGTAGCCCCAGTAGACTCGCTAGTTCTCTAAGCCAAAGGTGTAATCCTTGACTTCTTTGCGTTGTCATCAATATCCTGAATGGAGTAGCTCGAGGTTTGTTTGTTCACATCTCTCCCGGGAAAGACATTTGATAAGGCTCCAACTCAAAACGGCTAAATAAAAGATCTAGAGGGGCTAAAGAATAGGACTTCTGGGCAAGGTGGGGTTTCTCTAAGGCTATCATCCTAATGAGATCAGGAGACAGAAACTTACCTAGCAGTTTAAAGACAGGCACCTGGGTTCTTGTTCCTAGCCAGAAACTGGAATGTTAGTTCTGCCCAAGCCAGAGATAGAAATTTTCGCAGTGTTTGGGGGCCTCCAGTTCCTGGTCTGGTTTCTTATTAGCTCGTTATCCAGCTGCCTAGAGCTGATATGTGAAGGAGCCATAAAACTCTAGTCTAGCTGCGTTAGACGGAGAGGTAAATGGACACCTTGCTGGTGAAGCAACCGGACTTACCAGTCTACCCTCCCCTGCTCCATTTCACTCTCTGTCACAACTCCTACAAAAGTCACCCAAATAGCAACTCAATAGCATCCTATTTCTGGGACTCACTCCTACATTGGAGCTTCCATTTATTTATTTCTCTTAAGCTCCCAGCCTATAAACCTACAATAAGCTTTCTAAGCATGTACCTTTCCCATGGTCTATAGAATTAATTCTTCAAACTCATAAGGCAAAAATTTAGAGCCACCTTGTGTGCCTATGAGCTTCTGATAGCCTAACCCCTCAGTTACGCCACTTGAAGCTACCAAGCAAGCTTCTTTAACTGCCAGAGACTCCAATGTTCCTCATTTCAACCTTTTTCATACTTCCATCTGTTCTTACATCTAGACATTCTCAAGTCCCATTCCTTTGCTTGGCTATGGGTAACTCACAGAACACACATGGCTGATTTAATATTTGGCCATCATAGATTGTGTTAATCTACCGTCCCCTTCTCCAGCAAAGCTAGGATTTGTTACTGAGAGTTCCAGCCTTCTAATCACAAGTTTGGTTTCCCTGGCAACCAGATTGCTACTATAAGAGGGATTATTAGCATAAACTTGGATGTGCTTGAGGAAAAGAGGGAGTTTCTTATGAATAACAAAATATGCCTCCTCCTCTCACACTCATCAGTAAAACTCAAGACGTTTAGAAGCTCCCTGCAATGGACTATGGATAAAGATCAAATGCATATTTATTATTATACCACAGGATCATAAAACCAAAACTTGTTTTCTCAATAGATCAGAAAAAAGAAAGCCTCCTAGGACAGAGGCATTTTTTGGATTCTAATTACCATAAGGGAAAATGTTATAATAATTGTGTTTTCATCCTCCTGTAGGCCAGCAATGACTAAGAAGGTAATAGAGACTTCCATCTTGTGAGGCTGATTGCAGTGAGGATGGTATCACAAAGCCCCAGATCAGGATGGTATCAGAAAGAAAAGAGGATGTTAGGACCTTGATTCCACAAGGAAGAATGCCAATTTGGTGACCTGAGAGCACAATGACTGCCATTTGCCCTGACTAAAATTCCTCATCTTGACTTGAACAGCAACAATATCTTGCTTGAGGTATTATATTATAGTTTTATGTTATTTTTGTACCTGAAATGCATATAAAGATTATCTCAATTCTTTTTTAGAAGTTAGTGTATGAAGGACAAGAGAAAGGGCTTAGAAGTTTAAAATGCTTTCTGCTCTTACAGAGGGCCCAAGTTTGGTTTTCCACAGCATGCAAGTCATATCTGCTTGCAACTCCAGCTCCAGGAACCTATGGGAGCAACTGCTTGTTTTCATGTATGTGGATACACACAGACACACACACACACACACACACACACACAAATACATGCAGTGATTTATATCCCCTTGATCTCCAAAATATACTGAGAAACTTTTATAAAGCAAAGGACACAGTCAATAAAACAAAACGGCAGCCTACAAAATGGGAAAAAAGTCTTCACCAATCCCATGTCAAACAGAGGGCTGATCTCCAAAATATACAAAGACCTCAAGAAACTGATCATCAAAAGAACAAATAATGCAATTAAAAAAATGGAGTACAGACTTAAACAGAGAACTCTTAACAGAATGGGTCTAAAATGGCTGAAAGACACTTAAGGAAATACTCAGCATCCTTAGCCATCAGAGAAATACAAATCAAAACAACTCTGAGATTCCACCTTACACCTGTCAGAATTGCCAAGATCAAAAATGCTGAAGACAGTCTAAACTGGAGAGGATGTGGGGTAAAGAAAGCACTCCCCCATTGCTGGTGGGAGTGAAAACTGGAACAGCTGCTTTGGAAAGCAGTATGGTGATTTCTCAGAAAATTAGGAAACAACCTTCCTCAAGATCCAACCATACCACTTCTGGGTATATAGCCAAAAAATGTTCAATCAATCCACAAGGACATGTGCTCAACTATGTTCATATCAGCATTATTTGTAATTCCCAGAACCTGGAAACAACCTAAATGTCCCTTGATCAAAGAATGGATAAAGAAAATGTGGTACATTTGCACAATGGAGTACTACACAGTGGGAAAAAATGCCATCTTGAAATTTACAGGCAAATGGATGGATCCAGAAAACACCACACTGAGTGAGGTAATCCAGACTCAGAGAGACAAATATAATATGCACTTAGTCATCAGTGGCTTTGAGATATAAAATAAAGGAAGATCAGCTTACAATTCACAAGCCCAGAGAATCTAAACAAAGAAGGCCCTAAGAGAGACATATATAGATGCAATGTTCATGGGAAGTAGAAAAAGACAAGATCTCCTGAGTAAATAGGGAGCATGAGGATCATAGGAGTGCTGTGCGCACTTCCTCAGCCAACAGCCTTTAAGATACCAGCACACTTGGACATGGTCTCTGGTACTATAAATGCTTGTTCTTTCTCTCTTTTTTGGCTGCTGGATTTGATTCCTGTTCCTCTCTCCTGCAGAGGACTATTGATCTGTGAGTTTACCCTTAAACAAAGAACCCTTTATTATACTCAATTCTGAGCTTGTGTGGGACTGCTTTATTGCATTCACCTACATGGGAGAGGGTAGAAGCTGGTGGCAGTGAGAGGGAGGGTAGAAACTGGTGGGGAGAGGGAGGGGAGTGAAACAAATATATAGCTCAATGAAAACAATAAAAAAGAATATATCCAATGATTACATTCACACACAAAATAAATAAATATATTTCAAAAGCTAGGTGCTAGTGAGGTATTGGAAAATCATTTGGGGGATGCACTTGAGTCAAGTTTGAAGAAATCCTCTTATCCAGAAGACTCACCGAGTAGCAGAGGAGAGAGATCAGGATCAATACTCACCTAGGTTGAAGGGGCTGTTTCTTTAAAAAAAAAAGATATTTTTATTTTGTGTGTGCGTGTTTGTGTGTGTTCCATGTGCATGTGGATATTGATGGAAGCCAGAACAGGGCATCACATTCCTTGGATTTGGAGTTCAAGGTTGCAAGCTCCCCATTATGGTGGTTGCTAGGGATTAAACTTGGATCCACTGGAAGAGCAGGAAGTATTCTGAAGGCAAGTCATCCTCCCAGTGCAGCAAGGGGCTATTTTTTGACACCTGCATTTTAAACCCTCACAGTGAAGAGATGTCTGTGCAGGGAAGAGGTGGACTGCTTCAAAGTAAAATAGTGAAGCTGCTTTTTATCTAATTGATTGATGGGTCAATTTTATATTAGTTATACTTTTATAAGAGACTCAGAGTGCCACGAAGTGTAAAAATAGTTTTACAAAAGGCTGATAGGAGAGCTGAAATTGCATCAGACAAGAGAGAACTTGGCCTGGCTCCATGTTTGCTTTCTGGTTGGGGTGTGCTGCCCAAGCTGGGGCAAGTTTGTGTACATCCTCCTCTACTCACCACCTTGGACAGCTGAAATACAGAGGTGTAAAGACTCAGGAAATTGTAAGTCTACATCTGTGAGCACAAACTTGTTAATACTGAATGTCAGAGACACCCCACAACTTTTAAAATCTGCTTTCTGATTTTGTTGCAACAAACATTCCCAGTCACAGCAGGTGCTCATAAATTAAAATAACTCCTTTCTCTTGGCCTAATTCAGGTAGTATACATAGCATCAGATGAGAAAATAGGAACCCTTCATTTATCTAAGTCCCTTGATAGTTTGAATAACTAAATAAAAAAAATAATAAGGTCACCAAACCCCACTTGACTAATGATCACATCTGGTACACTATCAGGCATAGTTAATACCTGGTGAGCTTCAAACTTTCTTCACAAAATGATTGAGGTCCAGTGCTGAGGATAAAAGAACTCTCATAGCTGAAGTCTTTGAGCTTATGGGGATATGAGGGCTGTTCCCTTCCTCCAGGGCTTGCTGAGAATTAGGAAGAAAACTCTCACACACTAGCAATGCCCCATCTCCCTTTCTGCTAAGTCTAATAACTGAATAGTCAGAAAAGTGGAAACACACTGTAACCTTCACTGAAAACAGTTCTATGATTTATTCATCTTCTGTGATGGAGAACTGGTGGTCCCTGAAGCCAAGAGGATAGCCCTGAAAGACTGGGAGAATCTGAAACCAAAAATGGAAGGGGACATGCATGGGCATGCTCATTCTCTTTTCATGAATGTTAAGCTAGGATTCTACCTCGCCTGAACTTCCTCTGGAGCCGAGGGCAGAAGACACCTAGAAGAGGACAAATTCTAAAGCTCTTTTCCCTGCTCTTATGTTCCTCATTCTGAAGAAGGAAAAAAGATATTGCTCAAATTCAATTTTTTTGAGCTGGAAATTGGAAGGACTCTGCAGTTCCCAAGCTCTCTAATTTGTAAGGCAAGAAGGCTACTATCATCACAGGGTGTGGTCAACAGGACCACATCTAGGCAGTGGCACATAAACTCATCCTCAGAAACACATGTGAAACAGATATCTATCTTCTCTTGCCCTGACATGGCAACCCGAAAAACAGCCACTGCAAATTATAAAGAATGAAACCCAGCCACTTTAAGTAGAGAGGGTCTTGTCTACTTCTTAACTTCTCCAGCTCTATTTATGACATGAGGGTTGGGTTTTTGTATTACCCCTGGAAACCTAGACAGGCATATGGAGATCAGCCAAAACACATAGGACATTACCAACTTCAAAGCAAACAAAGACTGACTCTCCAACATATTGGGTTATTTAAAAGTAAATAAAACCAACTAAGAAAGTACACTATGTCTAAAGCTACTACAGTGTAGAAAAGTACAGTCATTATTTCCAGTTCTGGGCAGCTACCAGAAAAATCTGAAAGTATCATATTTATGTCCTGAAGAGCTGATGGATATCTTAAGGTATGAGAGCAAACAAAGTTCTGTAAGATGAAGGATAGTTAATGGCTTTTCTGGAATAAGAGATAAACCTTGGAGAGGAACAGCTCCTCCAGAGGACATGTGTTGGGATTAAGCTTAGAGTATTACAATTCAGTACAGTCTCAATATGAGTAGCTCAGAATGACTCTGCATATCTGAGGTCATTTCTGTTTCCATATGAATTTTAAGGTGGCTTTTTCTATTACTGTGAAGAATGGAGCTGGAATTTTTTATTGGAATTGCCTTGAATCTGCACACTGCTTTTGGTAGGATAGCCATTTTTACAAGATTAATTCTTCTGATTTATGAGCATGGAAGGTCTTTTCACATTCTAGTATCTTCCTTAGTTTCATTCCTCCATGTTTTAATGCTTTTATTGTAAAGATATTTCATTTCCTTGAATAGGTTTATCCCAACGTCTGGTCTATCTTTCTGCCTGTCTTTTTTCCTCTCTCTCTTTCTTTACTTTTCTTTTCTTTGTGAAGATACTGTGAATGAGATTCTTCCCACAACAGGTTAGATATAGAATTTCAGTCTCACTGCAGACCCACTGAATTAGAATCTGCACTGATAAGAAATGAAGTCATTGCTGCTCACAGCCACACTTTGGATGCAGTTGCCTAGAGCACACGATGGAAGGCGACAGGTGGAGAAGCTCCCAGGCAGACACAAATGTGGAATGTTCCAGAAGTCAAAAGCAAGGCATTTCTAGTCTATAACCAAGAATCACTGCTAAGAAACACTAAATGTGAATAGAACAAGTAATAAACCATGGATTTGGAACTGAGCAAACAGAAAATATTAGTACTGTTTCATATTTAAAAATAACACGAGCCCAGGAAGACACAGCAGCAAATGCTAAGGGACATAAACACACAAAATAACACATGCTGGCAAATGAGGGTCCTTGAGCCTTGCTAGTTTGCTTCATGTTTCTCAACATCATTTCCTGAACTAAGTTCCATTGGCTTTTACTTCCATGCCTTATTACTTAATCTACAAGTGAAAACAGAGAATGACCTAATCTATGCCATTTGATAAGCATCCCCTTCTCTTTTAAACCCCATAAAATGGGCCCCAGGTTACAGCCTTGAATACCCTGGGTGCTGAGTCCTACTGTCAATCTCGGCAGTGGATCTGACCTGTTCTATCACTTGGCTTTGAATAAAGCTTCCTGGATACTTGACAATCTGTGTGAACTTTGACTTCATTCTTGAATAAGAGGCCAAGAATGTGACCAGATTCCAACCACCAGAAACATCCTCAAAGTGTAGGGAATCATCTGTAATCAATTCTCAGGGAGAAGGCATCGGCAAATCAGATCAAGCATATAATTTTGTGACTCAAACAGTGGTTCTCATCAAATCTTCCATGTGTTTTCCTGTGCTTCCCAACCTCAATTGAAGGTGCTTTCCTCCACGCAGTGAATTCTAAGCCATGGATTATAGTCAAAACCAACAGATCTTCCTTCTGTCCTGGGGTATTAAAAGGCTGGCAGTTTTAGGGGTCTTTTTTTCTATCTACATATCTAAAAATCAGTATTTTACAACAGACTGACTGCAAGATATGGGAGTAAAGCTGTCCTTTATAAAGTCCTATTGAAAAGGTTTGTGGTGATATGAAACAAAGCTACTGCTTTCACTATTTATTTTGCTTTGTAGACTATGGCTGTCTTCAAAAGGTGTTACTTATATGTCATGAAATAGGTAGATCTTTAATTTTAAATGCACTAGTTATGCTTGTTTGATTTCTTTTTTCATTTTTTGTCCTTTTCCATGTAACCCAACCTGACCTTGAACTAATTACCAGTTTTCCTGTCTTGGCTTACTCTGGTTGAGATTCAAGGTGAGAACCATCATACATGGTGGAATTGATATCTATTTTGTGTTGTATTTTTTTAATTTTTAATCTGAGTCTTAATACTTATAGATAAATTTGTAGATAAAACTTACATTTAAAAAGTTCTCAGGGGCCAACAGATCCTGAAACCTCAACTTTAGAATGATTATTATTAAGAGTGAAACACCCAATCACCTAGAGAGCCAAGAGATATAGGCAGGTGATGGTCCATCCCCTAAAGTAACCTCTCAGGAGGGGTCAGGGGACAGATAAGACTCTTTCTGGTATTATGCCACAGGGATTGGATGCTAATTAGTTTCTCAACATAATTTGATCTTAGCAAGTAGCCAAGACTATGGAAGTCTAACATAATTTATGTGACCAGAAGATTTTCATAGAACATGAATTTCTTTCCCTCAACATTGTAAGGCACCCTTCCCTTCCTAATCATGCTCAGGGCTCAACATATTTCTTCTACCTCAGTTTCTTCTTAGAACAAGATTTTCCGAGTGTCACAGATGACAAGCTAGCTTCCTTTCAGCAGCTGGTCTTCAGAAGACAGCCTCATTCTCCTAGGCAGAGCATTAAGACAATGGGTGATTCACTGCTCCAATAGCAGGGGTGTCCTGAGAAACCATTCCATAGCCTTATTGGTGGGGAAAAGCACTTAACAAACAAAAGGCCAAGTGCGTTATTCAGGAAAAAAACATTAAACCTAACATACTGCTGAGCTTCACATATGTAGCAGCAGGCAAATAACAAGAGCAAATCTTAGAGTCATTAATAGACACTTAGATCAATGCTGTGGTCAGGGGCATTCAAAGTTTTCATCATTAAGATTTTGTAACAATCCTATGAGGGACATGCTAGTATCTTTTCTATATTTCAGAAGAGCAAAGTAAGATCAGGAGAGGGTAGGCAACTGGTCCAAGACTGCAGAGATGGGTGATGGGAATTCATGCACTCTCCTATTTCAGAAAGCACCATGGAATGTGCTTGAAGTTATACAACTGCGCATTTCTGTCATCAATGCTACTCACATTTCAGACTCTTCCACACGTTAAGTCTTCCCTTCTGAAGTAGAAGCTGCTGCTGATTTTTACAAGATTAGCCATACCCTTCTCCATATTTCTAATGCTACATTTGGTGTGATGCTTCATTATGAGGGCATGTGGTATGCTAATTAGTTCTTTTATAGGAATGGAAGTGTGGAGAAAGGAAGCAGTAAGGAGGAAGAGGAAACTGAAGTAGAAGCTCAGTCCCATACAGAGAAGAAACAGGACAGCACCCTTCCCAGGAAGAACCAGAGGGTTCCTTCCTTCCCAACTAGGCCATTACCTGGCACAAGCCCTGCTTCCCTTTAAGGACCATTGTCTTAGTTTGCTTTTACTATTGTGGAAAGCAACCTTAACCAAAAATAAAGTGAGGAGGGGAGAGTTTATTTCAGTTTACAGCTTACAGTCCATCATCAATGGAAGTTAGGTTGGTACCTGGAGGCAGGAACAGAAACAGAGGTCATAGAAGAAGGCTATTTACTGCTGGTTTCTCATGGCTTGCTCAGCCTGCTTTTTTTTTCCCTAAGGGTAGTGGTTGAAACAAACAACTACTTTTCTAGGAGTGGTATTGTGTTACAGTGGCCTGGACAGTCTCACATCAATCATTAATCAAGAAAATGCCTCATGAACCTGCTCACAGGCCAGTCAAACAGAAGTAGTTCTTCAGTTGAGGTTCCCTATTTCCAGGTAGCTCTAGTTTGTGCTAAGTTAACAAAAACTAACCAGTACAGAGGAGGCTAGACAGAGGATTACAAGTCAGGCAGGGCAGGAACAAATAGGATCAAAATATGTTATGTATATGTATTAATATGTCACAATACCTATCATTATGTATAAAATATATTAATTATTACATAAATCATATAATTATTATATGCAAGAATATATTTATATAAATTATATAATTATATAATAAATAATATTGATTATAATATAAATTAATATATATTAATAGGAATATTAACAGAAAGTAAGTGTGAATCAAATAAACTTACTTCTGGTTGACCTTGTATATGTACAGGACAAAGATTACTGTGATGTTCACAGATAAATTTAAAAACTAGGAGAAGAAACAGTAACTGTGTTCTTTTTTGCATGTAGGCTGGACATTGGACATATACCAAGGAAGGATAGGAAAGTTGATATCTGGTAGGAGAGCCATATCAGTGAGCCTTGAGGGCTCTGGTAGACAGGCCCAGCACCATTAGCCTTGGGCATCAACATCTCCAGGTGGAAATGCAGAGGAAAGGAGACAGAAGTGGTGCCTTTCCTGGCTCCAGGCATAACAGCACAACAGCAGACACCAAATGCAGCCCCAGACCTTGTGGGAAATTCTAAACAGAGGGCTGAGAAAACAAGTAGAAAAGGCCAAAGACGGAAACACGTATTGCAAGTCCAAATGGATTAAAGACATCAACATTAATCCGTCCACTTTGAACCTGATAGAAGAGAAAGTGGGAAGTAGTCTACAAGATTTAGGCACAGGAGGCCTCTTCCTAAGTAGGACCCCAGCAGCACAGACAATAAGAGAAATAATGAATAAATGGGATCTACTGAAACTGGGAAGCTTCTGTAAAGCAAAGGACACTGTCAGTAGGACAAAAAGGCTGCCTTCTGACTGGGAGAAGATCTTCACCAACCCCTCATCAGACAAAGGTCTGATCTCCAAAATATACAAAGAACTCAAGAAACTAGGCACTAAAACTCTAATTAACCCAATTAAAAAATGGGGTACTGAACTTAACAGAGAATTCACAACAGATGAACTTCAAATGGCCAGAAGACACTTAAGGTCATGCTCAACCTCCTTAGCGATCAGGGAAATGCAAATCAAAACCACTTTGAGATACCATCTTACACCTGTCAGAATAGCTAAAGTCAAAAACACCAACGATAGCCTATGCTGGAGAGGATGTGGGGTGAGGGGAACACTCATCCATTGTTGGTGGGAATGCAAACTCGTGCAGCCACTGTGGAAATCAGTGTGGCGGTTTCTCAGGAAACTGGGAGTCAACCTCCCTCAGGACCCAGCAATACCACTCTTGGGAATATACCCTAAAGATTCCCTAACATACTACAAAAGCATTTGTTCAACTATGTTCATAGCTGCACTATTTGTAATAGCCAGAACATGGAAACAACCTAGGTGCCCCTCAATAGAAGAATGGTTAAAAAAGGTGTGGAACATATATACATTAGAGTTTTACTCGGCGGTTAAAAACAATGACATCTTGAATTTTGCATGTAAATGGATGGAAATAGAAAACGCTTTACTGAGTGAGGTAAGCCAGACCCAAAAAGAGGAACACGGTATGTATTCACTCATAAGTGGATTCTAACCATAATTAAAGGTCTTTGAGCCTATTATTCGTGATCCTAGAGAAGCTAAATAAGAAGATGAACCTGATGAAGATTATTTAGCTATCCACCAGGAGGTAGGAAATAGACAAGAGTCCCAGGTAACCTCGGGTGCATGGGGGGGTGGGAGGGTCGATGGAGGGGGAGAGGGCTAGAGAGAAGGGAGTAGGGGAGGAACGGGGAAAGCTTGGTGGCCGGGGATGGGGGGGAGGGAGGTAGGATGAATATGGGATCAGGGAACAATATATTTCAACTAAGGGAGCCATTTTAGGGTTTACAGGAGACTTGATTATATATGGGATCCCAGGTCCAAGGAGAAATCCCCCAGATTGCTCTCTGGACAGAGGAGAGGGTGCCTGAATCGGCCGTGGCCCATGACCATACTGATGTATATTTTGCTTATCACCATAGATCCTTCGTCTGGCGAAGGACGGCTATGCAGTCGGAGGCCCACATTGGAGCAACGGATTGAGCCCCCCGAGGTCCGGAGGGGGAGCGGAAGGAGGAGGAACATGAAAGACGAAATCAGTACTGCGAGGGATGCTATCACCCACTGATACAAGGGAACGGATCTGATGAGAATTTACCAGGGCCAGTCGGACTGGGACTGAACGAGGACATGATCTAGCCAGATTCTCGGAATTTGGCCGGATTCTCTGACTGTGGCTGGCCCGGGGTCTTTCTGAAAAGCCATTGACTATGACACTGGGATCTGTTTCCTCTGCATATGCTGGATTTTGGGGATCCAGTCTGTTTGGACGCTCGCCTTCCTGGACCTGGAGGGAGGGGGAGGGAGCTGGAGCTTCCCACAGGGCAGGAAACCCTGACTGCCCTGGGGGACGGAGGGGAAGGAGGGGGGGAGTGGGAGGGTGTTGGGAGGGGGGGCGGAAATGGAAACTTTTATAATTTAATAAAATTTACTAAAAAAAATAAAATAAAATAAAATAAAAAATAAAAATAAAATAAAAAATGAAAAAAAAAAAAGAAAAGCTTGGTTTTCGAAGCACAGGGTAGGTCACTGGAGACTTCTAAACGCTATTTGGAAAAGAAGATATTAGGGCTGGATATGTTAAGGAGTAGTTTGAACAAAAATAACAAAGAGAATCAAATTATTTTGGGTTTATTATTACAAATTTCTCACACCATGTCCAAGTATCCCTTAACTCTAAAATCGAAGGGGTAAAACTCTGAGCTTTTCACTTGCCTAGATTCAAATTTCACAGCTTCCTGTGTACTTTGCCAACATTTGGAAAACAATAAACTACATTTGTCTCAAGTGGAACTTATTTTTTTCATTGTCAGTCTTCTGTTAAGTGCGTAAAAGCAAGGATTTGGCATGATAACCTTGGTGTTTCTGTGAATTCCCTGTCATTCTTGGTGGCTTTTGATAAGCTGACTGGGTAGTTTTCTGTACAATAGTAAGTGTTTTCTTCCTAATGATTTGGCGTTTTTAAAAATGAAAAGTGCTCTAAATGAGAAAGTTGTCTTTTTTTTATTTCCTTCATCAAACATTTATGGAATCCCACAGCTTGACAGAGAGTACATGCTTTGGGGTTCATGTAATTACAATGAAAATTATCTCTTTTTTCTGGAAAAGTTACTGAAGTCTTGAGAAATACACAAATACATAAAAACACGTGTGCACACATGCACAGCACAGACAAATATACATACTCACACACATACACACACTACATAGAAACACATCCAAAACCACAGATCTAGACACAGATCACACACACACACATACACACCACAGAGAAACACTACAAACACACACATAAACACAGATATAGACACAGACACCCACGCCACAGAAACACACTACAGAAACACAGACATACAGACACAGACATACACACACACTGTTGTATATCTGTTTCTTCAAAACTGAAAAATATTCCTTGCTAGATAGAGAAGGGAGCCTCCTAAATCTCATGCAGGTACCAAATCTGCAATATTTGGACACACTCAACAAGTTATATATTTCACAAGACCTTCCACAAAATTATAAACATAATCAACAATTGTTGGAGAGAGGAGACTTTCTGAAAACTTGCCTGAAAGTGGTGTGGGAAGCTTCAGGAGTGCCGGTTTTGTGAGCCGTCACCCAGACTGCCTTTGGGTCACCTCTTACCTACATGCTTCTACAAATAACGCTAAGTTGTGTGAGTTCATCTTGCGTGACTTGTGAATTTTTCTTTTAAAGTGTTGTTTCCTTGCCTGGAATGAAGAGACATTTGTTCACATGTCCCCAGTTAAAGTCATATAACTCATACACACATACACAGATATAAAGGATCACAAGGACACATCATTCATATATTCACAAACAGAATGCTAAGAAGCTGAACCTCAGGCCTTGATTATGCCTTAGTAGGGAGTCTTCTTTAAAGAGATCATGGACTACGCAGTTTAGGGGCATGCTGAGGATCAAGCAGTCTTCATTAATCCTGCAAAACTACAATCTAGAAAGCCAGCAAGCCATGCCCAGATCCTTTTGATCAAATGTTCATTGCCTTTCATAGTTGTCCCCCTTAATGGGTAGCCTGGAATTTTCCAGGGAGAGAAGCACAGAGTGGCTGCATTGCCATCTGGACCAACTCTCTGGACACTTGTCTGATGCGCAGGATCATGCAGCAATGAGCAATGCTGCGGTGCCAGAAGTAGCAATGACTGTGGAGATGGTGACAACAATTTTGGTGGAAGCAGCAGGTGGAGGAAGGGAGTTGGGGTGGTGATAGAAGAGGCCATACTGGCAGCAGTACCTGCATATCTGACATCAGGCCCACAAGCCCTGACCAAATTCCAGGAACTTCAAGGTATAATATAAAAAACAAACCACCCAAACCTATGAGGAGTTTGAAGAAGCTAAGCCACAAGTGGAAAGACTGGTCATAGATTCTGGACACAGGGCTTTCAGGGTATAATTTGCTAAGATTACAGAAGCAAGGAACAAGGAATAAAGCTCCCCTGTTTCAAAGATAAGTATGCTGCTGTATTTGGAGCCATGTTTTTATCTTGAGGAGTGTGTACGAAAGGCCATAATTTTTGTGGCTCTTACTATATATTTCCTCACAATGGAAATCAAGTCTTGTAGTGAATCATACCTGTCTTTTTGATTTCAGAAGTCTGGTTCCTTGAATAGCTATGTCCCCTAAATTATTCACTCCTAGTTGGTGCAGGAGAATTGTCTGTATTCTGTCAATTATATTTTAGATAAATGCTGATAGGCCAATAGCCAAAAGGAAGTATAGGCAGAAAAACTAGACAGGAAGTAGAGGTGGAGCAATGAGAACAGAAGAATGCTGGGAAGTAGGAAGCCCATTCCTCCCAGTCCTGCCCAGATCACCGAAGAAAGCAGGATGTTAACCTGCCCCTCTGAGAAAGGTACCGAGCCATGTGGCTAACATAGATAAGAATAATGGGTTAATATAAGTGATAAGAGCTAATAAGAAGCCTGAACTCATGAGCCAGTCAGTTTATAACCTATTGTAGACTCTCTGTGTGATTTTCTCTGGAACTAAATGGCTGGGGGACTGGATAGGACATAAACCCCAACAAGTCTGCCCTCATGTTACACCTAGTGGAGGAGATTCTCTGGTGAAGCTGCCTGAAAGTCAGGTAGAGAGCTTCAGGGTCATGGCTGTCTGGAGCAAAGGCAGGCCTGCCACTGGAGCAGCTACCTTGAAATCATCCACGTCCCTGTAAGTAGCCCCAGTAAACTCACTGATTCACCAAGTTAGACTTAGATGGAATAGCTTTGTTTGACTTTTTCTGGTGTTCTATCTGGGGTGAATAGAGACTTTTTTATGTCTACTCAGGAAAAGCCACACATAAGCGAAGTTTTTGACTCTAGACTCCATGCCCATGGGTACAGAAGAAGGTAACTTTGTTCAGAAATGTGCTGAGTTTTGTTATAAACTTAAATACAGACAGATAATTAGATTAAAAGCATCACATAGCATTTAGTTGTACAAGATTGGCTATATGTTGACTTGAGGAGAAAGTATATGTAGTCACAGAGGAAAGATAAATGGACTTCTGGGCTGCTGGAAGGCACAGGACATAGGAGAAATTTGTCCACATTGAGACATAGAAAGAGGGATATGACAGAATAGAAGTGAAGTGGAACCATTAAGAAATATATTTATCTATTATCAGGGATAGTCTTTGTGCATTACAGTTAAGTTTGTGGGGAACAATCTGAGCTGTAAGCTTTGCCTTTGAGAAGACAAAGTGGGGATCCTGGATCCCCCGTAGTGTCAGACAGACTACTTAGCTGTCGTTACACTCAGCATTAAAGAGAAACATCTCTGTGATCTGCATGTAAATGTAAGGGTGGTATATTTTCCAATAGGAGTAAAAATGTACTGTAGGAATAAATATACAATTTCAGCAGCTATACAGGGAAAACAGGTGAAGCTTTTTTTCCTGCCTCACAATCTGATAAGTAGGCAATTACAGGGTATCATGTTCTCGTCCAAGGCCAGCATTTATTTAAATGCAGAGATTACATCTTGTAGATTTTCTCCCAAATGGTCCCCTGAGAGACTGTAAACCCTTCTCTAAATCACAAGAAAATTCCAAGTTGCAGCTAGGAATTGAAAACCAGAATATCAGAAGCTGTACATTGCCTGCAAGGAGCTAACATTACCCGGCACAGCATTCTGGGCTTCTCTAATCCAATCCCAGTTTCTCCAAGGGCCTCAGTTTCCACATTTCCCTAGAGAGAGAATCACATGACTACTGAACAGCCCGAAAGGAATTCAGTAAATGGAGTGGGGAGTGATGAGACTGTGAATGTGTAGCTGGGAAGCCTGGGAAGACATGGAATTTGAGATGAAACATAAAAGTCAGCAAAGAGCATTTTAAGAGGAATGGGAAAGAAGGGGAAGGAGAAGAAGAGGGAGAGGAAAAAGCAGATATAAGTGAGAACATAATGTCCCAGGGTAGAAGCTAAAAGAAGGCATCTGCATCGATATATTGTGGTGGCAGAAGAAAAGCAGGTGCGGTCATCTAAGAAACTGTTCCCCTGGATGTGCATAGAGATCACTGTAGTGCATGGTGTTATCATAAGCCAGCATGCCAAGAATCATTGGAGTCTGACAATGGCTGGCACAAGACTCAGTAAACAAAAGAATGATCAGGCCAGGGGTTCATCATCACGACCCAACTTCCAGTCATGTTTTGATGTTTAGACAAGATCCTGATTGTCCCTTGAAAGATCATTAGTATCTTTGGTCCTTCAGTAATAAGCCTTGGAAACAATGTGGGGCAGAGGGGTGACTCAGCAGTTAAGAGAACTTGCTGGTCTTGTAGTTCTTGCTCAGTTCCTAGCGCTAATTCCGTGGCTCACTATCATTCCCAAATAAAGTTCCAAGGGATCCTATTTAATGCCCTCTCTGGTCTCTGGGAGCAACAGGCATGCATGAGGTGCACATTTATGTATGTAGGCAGTCATACATATAAAAATAAAAAATTAATTAAAAGTTTTAAAAAAAGGAAAGGCAATCTAGATAAAGTGGTCCCTGTTATAATCAGCACCTGGAGAGGCGGAAGCAGGAGGAAGGCCATAAATTCAGAGTCAGACTGGGTTACCACATAATGCCTGCTTCAGTAGAACAAAACAGAATAAGAGGAAAATTACTGTGAGAGGTCTATGTGTGCATGTGCATGCTTGCTTAATTCTGTTTAGGTGGTTTAGATGATTATCCTCTCATTTGAGAAAATCCTAAGATCAAATCAATCAACACAGCACAGGAAAACATTAACTGCTTAAAACCCCGGAACATACAGTGGTGCTCTCTTTGGAAGCTCTGCCAGGCCTGTAGTTTGATAGGTCAGCCATCCAAGCGATGACAGTGAAGAGATATTCATGTCTGAAGCACAAGACAGCCTGGGAGAGTGACAAGTCCTGACAGAGGGGAAGGAAGAGCACTGTACAGGACCAGGGAGGTGAGTCTTGTGTGGCAGATATGGTGCGCAGGCATCTCTGCTCATCATAGAGCAGCACCCAAGGGAGAAGGTGATAGGTGTTGGGTAGACTGTTTGTCCCACAACAAGCTACTTGTAGTGGGAGAACATGTGGATTCTGAATGTCAGACTGTTGCGAACGAAAGCTTGACTGGCAGTGCTTTTAGTGGCAGTGTTGTTCACAGTGCAACAGGTGGAGGAGATGGCTGTTGCACAACAGATACCACCTCAAGTGAGGTTGTATCAGCAGGGTGGACCTTTCGTGGAGGGAGTCACTTTTGGGCACAGGAGAAAACACAGCGCCTCTATTACTCTTCCTGACATGCTCCTTTATTTTGAACACAGAGTCTGCTTTCTCTCATGGAACCAGGAGGAAACCCCTGTCTGGACAGCACACCTTCACAACTTCCCAAGCCCTGAAGAAACAGAACTTGGGTCTGCCAAAACACTTGGGAAATACATGCCTGAAAGAAAAACACACTTCACAGTATAAAAGCCTGGATGCAGACAACCTTTGCTGTTTGAAGCCGTAGGTTATTCAAAGGAAACCTCAGAGTTGGGCTGCTGCACAGTTAATAAAAACCCAGAGACAGAAATTGGGGTTCAATCTGAAGTTCAGGAAAGCTAAAACAGACAGCCACTGGCTATTACCTCTACCTCAGTCCAAAATGGAGATCCTGCCTCCATGAATCTCAGAATGAGACCGTATCTGTGAGCTGTCTCCTCCCATTTTAAATTCCTCACTAGGGCTGGGATTAAAAACGTGCACCACTGGGATTAAAGGCGTGCACCACCCAGTTTCTATGGCAAACTAACATGGCTACTGGAACTAAAGGTGTGTACTACCATTGTCTGATCTGTAAAGCTGACCGGTGGGGCTGTTTTACTCTGTGATCTTTAGACAAGCTTTATTTATTAAAACAAAAATATCACTTCAGTGGGCTACTTCCCTAAAACCTGTTGGTCAGAGAGGCCAATGACACCTGCAGAACAGAACAGACGATTGTCATGACTGATTCTCACCTGTCTTATTTTGTCCAGCCATCCTTTTACATTCTGGCAGCTGGGTCATCACAGATTTAGCTATTCTACCTTTTTGCATGCTTTGCTTCTATACTGCTCACTTAACTATTGATTTGTTAAGATTCTTTTTTTGTGTGTGTATTTTATGTGAAGGTGCCCCTTCTCAATGCCCATTACTCAGCAGTCTTTGTTCTTGATGCCGCTTCTGAGCTCCCTGCCCCCTGCAATTTGGCTGCCATTAAGCCTCTGCAGAACGAGATCTGCCAGGACTCTTCAGTAGCGACTTCATAGTCACAAGAGATGGGTTTTCCCCCCAATTACACCAAAAATAGAGACACACATTGGCAACAGTGGAATAGGGAGAGAAGGAAAGCCGATATTGTAAATTGGACTGTGTGCATTAGCCACCACCCTCTACCCAGAAGAATCAAGTCTTTGGCTCTGAAGAATGACATTAAAAAGTTAAGCAGTACTCACTCTTATTTAAAATGTCATTCTTGTTCAGTGTAACCGTTAGACATTTAATATAGACAGATGAGCCACACTGACTCCATGAAGACAAAACTTCCCTCTGTACATCCGCTCTAAAAGCTTTTAAAACCACCCTGTCAGGAACAATTTGATGACTTATCAGTCGTGTTTCTCTACAGAACCACACAGGGCTACGCATGGCAACGGGATATTCTGACAGAACAGAGTGGGTGGGAAGGGGCTCAGAAGTCCACCATATGCTATAAATGATTATAGTTCAAAACACTGTCCATAAAACAGGGGAACAAATGCATTAGCCTGCTACAGGAGGCTTGCTTTGACCATTAAATGTTACATATAGGAAGAACAAATACAATATCTCAATAGGAGTTCACAGAAGGCTGAAGATTCAGAGGCACCTAAAAATGATTTAAATTGGTCATTTTGTTTGAAAGCATGAACGGTGTCAAACAAGAATTTGCAGTGGCTGACAGGCTGCTTTATCTGCTCCTGGTGACCCTGAGTGTTTCTGATTCAGGATCACCATTCCCTTGAGGGACACCTGCTTTAATTCACCATTTTTACCTCAGGCCTTTATTACACCCAGGTAATATCTTTGTGATTAAAAACAAAGACATGTCCTCCTTAAAAACGTTTCAAATTTGACTGTATAAGGAGAAAAAAATCTATCAGTAGAGAGTTCAGAGGAAAGCAAATCTTAAGTTATCTCAAATGAATAGATGATTAAAATCTACCCCATAACTATGCAGCTTAAAACAAACATCACTGTATATCTGCTGACAATTCTGCAAATTGGGGACAGACCAGCAGACCTGGATCACTTATAAGCTACATGGTACTGCCTAAGTTCCAGAGCGACTTTAAGCTCCAAAAGGCCCCAATCACATGGCTTCTAGGTGAGGTCCACTGCTGTTTGAGGATCCAGCCATCAAGGTCACTCAGAGCTCCTTGTTTTCTTCTGTTTCTCTGGATGACGCAGTATGACTGGTGGATTCTGAGATCTTATCTCCAGGTCTTTATATTCTGGTTTGCATTTGGAGGATAGTTTGGGGGCTTTAATTTTGAGTCATGCAACTGTTAAACAAATCAGTGAATGATGTTTCCATCCTTTGTGTTTTATCTTCACTAGATCTCTTAGGTCTGTCACTGGAGCATAGGTTTGCCACACTATATAGTTTGGAACCAGGAGGTTTCAGAGGTGATCCCAGCTATCACTAGAAGATGTGGTTTAAAAGGATTACATCCTTAACCCACAGCAACAACTAAGGATCAGTAAAGATTGTGTGAGCTGGACATGTAAATCTGGGTGAGAGAAGGTGAGTGAAACCTTTATGTAAAGTTATTTACACTTTGGATATCTAGTGATGGATATTATGGGTCATTGTAATTACTATGAAGAACAACACTCCATTGCTGACCTGGACTTTCTGGAAAAATGTTCTCACTGCATTTGAAAGAAGATGTCCCAACTTTTGAGATTTTTGGTCAAGTGAAGTACATGTCTCATTATGCTTCTACCTATACCTCACCAAGAACAAACACTGATTATTGCTAATTGAGTCAAGAATTTTAAGATCTCTTATATTTTGTATGAACAAGGCACATGGCAGTGAAGTATAGATGGTTTGGGAACAGCATGATCCCATATATGAAAGCGTTTAAGAGTGGTTAGTGATAAGTGATGGAGGCTGTAGAGAGAGCAAGTAGACTAGAGAAGGAATCAAACATAGTATCGTCCCTAGTAGCCAGTGGACTCTTGTGTGACTGGGAATGAAAGAACATTCAATATAGATGAAAATGACCTTCTAGGAATAGCTTAATCCAGAAAACATCTTAGTCTATAAATGTCCCAGTATTCATTTGGTTTGATGTAATTCTTTCCTCAAACAAGACAATTGAGTTAGTAGATTAGAAAGTCTTTTTCTTCTTTCAGTGTTTCATGTTGCATACATCTATACAGTTTCAAGACTTTTTTCCACTCTTGTAGTCATAGCTTTTAGAGCAGTTATTAATGTGGAGCAGGGGTAATGTTTTGCAATGTCTTAAAACACTTTTGGCTATCACTGCTGAACCAACTGGCACTACAGGGTAGGGAAAAAGGGTTACTCTTACATAATTAATATGCAGAGCATTTTCCATGAGAAGTAATTATTAAGCCCAAAAGTCGAGAGTGCAGAAGGGAGATCAGTTTTAACCTAGCATAAGCATTTATATTTTTCAAGATGAATGAGTGAATGACATGATAAAAAAAATCATACTATAAGCAATTGGGACTGACCAAAACAAAATTTCTCAGGACAACTGACCAACTTCAGATAAAAACATATACAAACCTCAGCTAGTAAGACATGACCTCAATAGAACTAGCAATGGATATCAAATAAAACTAAGAAATTAAGACAAATCAACAGTCATATACTGGTTAGGATATGACAGGGTCATGGTTATCAGTGCTCCTATGAGTGTTGCAATGAGGATCTAGTAGGGAACCACTGATGAGCAGACTCAGTCACACTACTATGAAACTGTAGGATTGACAGGCTGGAATCTCTGATGGGCAGATCCAGTTGCAATGCTATAAAACTTTATGATTGACAGCCGGGAATCTTTGATGAGCATATCCAGTTTCACTGCTATGAAACTGTATGAGTGACAGGCTGGAACCTCCGATGAACAGATCCAGTTACACTGCTATGAAACTGTAGGACGGGCAGGCTGTTGTAGGCTGTATTTGTTCCGGATCAGTCTATTAATTACTTACTTAAGGCTAATTTTATAATATGGATTTAGATCATGACTAAACCTCTCAAATTATCATGAAATTACAGGTTCTACAGGTCCTTCCTGGCCTGGCCGTGTTAGGGAGAAGGCTGCAATGATCCACCTGTGATGCTTCCCCTGGGAGCCCAGTTAGACACCCTTTGACTCATTATAGTCATATTTGTTGGACTTTTCAAATTTGTACTATTTGTTTGATTAATACAGCTCTAATTGGCTGAACCAATTCCATTACCACAATATTTTATCTACATACTCCAAGATTTCTAATATTTGTTCAAGTATGAAATATTTGATTTAAAGCTAAAATTATGACATGGCATAAAAATAAGAGACACATAAAGAGTCTATGTTATCAAATGAAAAGAACACGGAGCCAGGACCCTTTGACTTCAGACTCTTTATCTTTCAGTCATGGGCATGATCTCTAGCCCTAGATACTTCATAACAACTACTGAAAGCCCGTGATATGGCTGATTTAAGTGCCCTGCCAGTGTTCTTCAGAAATCTAATGCTTTCCATCAAGCAAAATAGGAAGTAATGTTTTGACAAGTCAGTTCCTGGGTATTTGAAATTGATTTTTCTACCCAAGTACTTGACAGAATAGAACTTCTCACTCTAATTATGAGATGCTTCCTCTGCCTTCCCCCAACCAGCTTCACATTATATTCAGTACTGTGTTAGCTTTGATCTTTCTCTCTTTTTTTTTTATTGTCGGTTTCTTTTTGAAAGAATCATGTGCACTTTATATGAGTTTACCCTTATATGCTTTTTATGAGTTCATGAAACCTTTTTTCTATCCCAAATCAAAATCGTGTGTGTGTGTGTGTGTGTGTGTGTGTGTGTGTGTGTGTGTGAGAGAGAGAGAGAGAGAGAGAGAGAGAGAGAGAGAGAGAGGGCCAAGAGAGATCCAGGGAAAGTTTTTTTATGTCTGAGGAAGGGCATTTGAACTTTGTACTTCATGTGCACAGCAAACTTTTCCATTCACTTACCTTTGCCACATGGATCACAGATGGCAGGATAGAGAAGGATGTGTTATTAACAATACTTAATCCTGTTGGGGCATCCAAACAACTGTCCAATGACACTGTGCTACCCTGGCCTTGGTGTTCCTACATGTCATGGAAATCTAGAATATCTAAAAACCACACATATTCCAAGGACTCTTGGCATAGTAATGGAGCACTCAAACTCCTAGATCTTGCTAGCATTCTTTGTTGTTTCTTCTTGCCATCCCATTTTTTATTTTATTTTCATTTTTAAATTTTTTTTGAGATTTATAATATAATTATTTTATCTCTCCCTCTCCTTTTCTCTCTCTAAACCAGTGGGTCTCAAATTTGTTAATCCTGAAAACTCCTCTAATACAGTTCCTCACTTTTAGTTAAACAACAACCATATATTATTTTCAATGCTACTTTATAACTGCAATTTTGCTACTGTTATGATGGCAACTACAGTGTGTGTATGTGTGCATGTATGCTTGTGTATGTGTGTGTCTGTGTATGTTTGTATGTTCCTGAATATGTGAATATAATGTGTTGATTCTGTAAACTGTTACTCTTTTTGTATATGATTTCAGAGATGACCATTAGATATTAAATAACCAATCAGTGTGGCCGTACATGGGGAAGACTATTTCTCCTTCTCTTGGCATTCGTTAGTTGCCTGTGATCTTTGTCTAGGGTTGAGGCCTTAGGAACGTCACCCCTTTCATGTTATGATGTATTGTTCTCATTCAGGCCATCTTTAGGCACCCATATTGGTGAAATTTCTTGAGTATAATATGTTCTGTTTTCTTATGTGCTAATAGTTTTGTTGACTACTGAGTCGTAGAACTTCTAAGACAATCTCAAATATTCTTTTGCTGGTAGAATTTAGCTCATAGAAGCTTAACTTCAAAGTATTTTATATTATTTGCTTCAACCTGTGGTAGCTCATTTGGGTTTTTTTTCCAGCTAGAACTTCTAGGCTGGCCCAAGCAGAACTTTAAAAGGGTATACTTATCCTTAGCAAGTTTTCTTTCCAGTTAGCCCTTCTACCTTGCTTACAATGGGTCCCAAGCCTTGGTTAATCTTACTTAGCTTTTCTCTTCTCCCCATCAACTTTCCTGACTCAGACTTCATTCCATGCTTACTATGCCACTCTCTAGCAAATTGGAGAAATTCCAACCATCTCGTTAAGAAAGTTGTGTTTATGTCAAATTGTAGACAAAGGCTATTGTTTGTAGCTCTCATTGTGATGATTTCCAGAAGGGAGCAATCCAGGCAGAGAGCTTGAGTGACCGTATCTGTCTTCTCAAATAAGGCCACCTTTCATGAACAAGCTCCTTTCTGTGAAGCGATTCAAAGAGGCCCAGAGCTACATACAATGCATGGTCTGCCTCCCAAAACAGTAACTAAGGGCCATGGGCCAAAGATAATCAAAAGAGAATTGGAGAGTGTAGAGGCACAAGAGCATCCTCCAACTCTCCTAGGAGCAGCATGGTGTGATGAAACTCAGGATCAGCCTAGAGCTATTTCCATCCAGTAGCTCCTTTCTGCGAAGAGGTTTAATGATTTCACAGGGTAAGAGGTGGTGGATGTGAAATGTGTGCATTTGCTGGGAGATAATTGCATTTCATGAAAAGTACATGCAAACGTTTGGGAAGGCAAGTGATAAATCTTCCTCCGGTCTGTGAATCAGTCACATTTTAACTGATGAGTGGTTAGAAGATCAATCACTAATCATGAGAGCAAAACTTCTCACTTGTAATTTTCACCAGGTTGCTGAGAGCAATTTTAGAAACATAAACATCCATGTTCTTGGTGGTCCTGGGAAGTAAGTCTTTGGTGAGAATATCCCCAGATACACGACACAGAAACCAAGATTCTAGATGCTGGATGACCACTGGGGCAATATGGCAAGGAGAGAGGCAAAACATAGTAGATGTGTAATAATAAATTTTCCAGTAGAACTTTAAATACTCCATTTTCTTCTAGTATATATGATCTCTAATGATGGTATGAGCTAAGAATCTCAGTGATAAGTTCTGTGTTTAATGCCATTCAAAAATCAGTAAACATGTAATGCTGTTATTTTTTTCCTCTTACTCCTTGTCTTAAGGATGGAAAAATAAAAATTAGGAAGCTTAGTACTCTGTCGAGAGTCTTATGATGGGACCATAGTTACTCACATGGTCTAGCTACAGACACCCTGATTTCTTTGTATTTGTTTTCGAAGAACCTGGGAATCACATACATACTGCTGTATTTTCTCTTATTTTGCTTTTAACCATTTCTTAAACTTTTTCTTCAAACTTTTAGTCTTTGCATCTCAGCCTATGGATACTGAGAGTCCAGGGATGTGCTCCCAAAGTCTCACCCTCACATATGGTGTCTGTCAGACCTATTATTGACTGCAAATGGGGCCGTGTCCACAAGGAGCACAACCCTTGTTTTGAAGAAGCCTACAGTGGATAGAGAGTAGAAATCCAGCATCAATAATGTTTCCATTCCACACACTTCTCTTATTTCTCTGAAACTCTTGCATCTGACTTAACTCCTGGGAATTAGGTCCTTCATATTTATTGTGCTTGGAGCACATCTCCAATGGCTCTTCAGGACAGAAAACAAAGCTACAGTACATAAGGCAGTAAATATGTGAAGCCACCAATGTGCAGAGGAAGTGGTGTGTCATCATCCCTAAGAGATAAACATGTGTCTAGCAGACGTATGCACAGTGAAGAGGTTGAGGAGAAACAAGAAAGCTAATTAGATTGCACTTCAGTGACACTTCAATAGTGGCTTCATTAACAAACGTGATGTGTAACCCATGACAATTTAATCTGCACTGTGAGAAGAAATAAAATGAAAGAGTACAGTGATCATCATTCACACCTTCTTCAAGAGGCCTAAAAGGAAGGTTATCCAACGGGTTACCAAAGAATGGAATTTGAGGAGTTGGAGAGATGGCTCAGAGGTTAAGAGCATTGCCTGCTCTTCCAAAGGTCCTGAGTTCAATTCCCAGCAGCCACATGGTGGCTCACAACCATCTGTAATGGGGTCTGATGTCCTCTTCTGACCCGGAGGCATACACACTGACAGAAAATTGTATACATAATAAATAAATAAATATTTTTTAAAAAAATGGAATTTGAAATAACGAATGTCTTTAGAAAGGCCCATAGTAGCTAAATCTCTAGGAAGAAAAAGACCTAGGATCAGATATTAACATCAGGAAATTTAGTTATGGTAAATAATAATTAAGGCACTACAGAAAACAACAGAGCCTAGGATTGAGGGCTAGAGAGAAGTCAGATCTCACAGGAGGTAACATTGAATATTCTCGGGAGAAAGACAACCAATTTATCTGTGGTCATAAACGACATGGGTAAAGAATGATTCACAGAATCTTTCTCTGGGAAAGTCTTCCTGTGGTTTGAACATTTTCTCCTTCTATAATTCACAAAAACCAAAATACTTAGACCAACAATTTAAAGAAGTATGGCCTTCAGCAGGTCATGAGGGCTTACTCACTACAAATGGGATTAGGAGCCTGTCTTAGTTTGGAAAAAAGTTTCCAGGATCTTGAACAAATATGCAAGTTTCATTTATATTTGTGTACCAAGACCTTCTATTTATATAGTACCAGGCTCTCCCTAGGGACTTCCTGGCTGGTCTCGCATCTCTTATCTGTGAAAAGACAAGGGACACTTCTTCATTTCACATACATGGTGCAGAGTGGGAGAAGCATGAAAGACCTGTCTAATAACATACAACAAGGAAGGGATGGGCTTGACTCCTATTCTGGATTGCTGTCTCTCAATCAATGTTGCCTTTTACCCCAATCACGTGACCTAAAAATGAAGACGGAGAGTGAAAATTTCTTCCTATCTGTGGCCTCACAGAAAGGGCATTAGAATAATGGAGTCTGTTTTCAAGACAGTGAGACATGCTCACAGTATTTGACTGGCGAGAAGACATCTTCCAGGAATTCATATCATTTCTCGGGCATGAGTCAAATGAAGCTTTCTGAGTCTAGGCTGCAAAGTCCCAGGAGGATAAGAGTGTCTTCCCAGCACCTAGCTTGTGAGTGCCACGCCATAGGAAGCCAATAACAAGCTGTTGAGCCAGATGGCTCTTAAAGGTCAGGCTGGGGTTAGCGTTGACAAATCTTTTTTTGGCTCAAGTGTACAGGAGTTCTCCCCTATACCTAACGAGCATGGGAAGTGACGTCTACCTGCTCTTTCCACATGCCAGTCAGAGAGGGGTACATCTGCAGACCTCTGAACTTGGTCTGTGACAAACACCTGTAACTGAGATTTTCCACTGCAAAAGCAAAACTAAGACAGAGGAAAAACAATTCTGTCTCCTGTCAGGGTCATTATTATTTTGTCTCTGTATGGCTCCCAGGTGCTCTACTCCCACTGGCCTTTGAGTTTCTGACATCTCTGCACTTGCCAAAATTCCATTTGTTACACTTCCTTCCTGGAACGTGTGACATCTTGGCCATTTGGATTAGTAAGGAGTGGTCTTCGTGGCTGAGTTTATGGCCCTGAGTCCTCTCCAAAGGCCATTGGTCAGATCCTCTGAGCTTGATCCCCAGTGTATACCACAAATCCCCAAGCTGTCTGTGAAACCGTTCCGGGTTCTTTGGAGTGCGGCCCTATATTTAACTATCTACACTTGTACAGATATGTGGTTCAGAGAAAGAGAAAAATGTGCAGATCACTTTAATAAATATGGAATACTGCACCTGGCGTCTATCTAAAAAAAATATTACCTGCACTGTGAAGACAGCAATAACACCATCACAATAACATTGTCGGAACGCAAGAAACCAAGATGTGTTGAACTGGTGTTATAATTAGAAAGCAGATAAACAAATAGGAACATCATTTATTCATTAAAAACTGTGCAAATGGAAAAATCAACTTAATTAATTTCTTTGTACAGTGTCTGCAAACTCCTTCAGGGAGGAAGTCTGAGGAACAATTTGAGGCGAGAGAAAGTGACACACACAAGGCTCCAAAGTACAACTGCAGAGGCAAGCCAATGATGCTTATTTTGAGCAGAAGTGATCTTTTGAAGGAGATAATGAAGAGAGCGGGCTGGCCTCCTAAATTGGATGGTTCAGGCATTTAATTACAAGTGAGCCTCTCTTGTATTTTTTTCTGGGCATCTGAATGATACCCCTTTCCTCCTCTGCCTGCCCTCCAAAGTGAGGTCGCAGGGTGCAATGGATGGAGTTGAAGTTGATTGAAGTACTTTCTGCAGAACCCTTAGAAAAGTTTAAAAGCTGGGTCATTAATGGAGACCCATCTATCAAGGCAGTCATTACACCAAGCACACAAGCTTCAAGAGAGGTAACGTGTGGTACGACTGCACAGAGTATCTATCCCTCAGCCTTGGTTCTGTCTCTCATCCTTGCCTCCTCCCTCCAAGCCCCTTCTCTCTCTTTTACTTGCCCTCTCCGCCCTCAGGTGTCCTGCCTCAGTAGACATGGTCTGAATCAACCCCAAACTCCCCATTTTATTCATCTTAAAACAAACTTTTGCTAGAAGCAGTAATATGATTATGAGATCAAGATAACATTACATTTGATGTAAACCCCAGCAGATTCTTTCAATAAGCTCTCCCTGTGTTATCTAAATAATAATAGCAGCATCAGCAGTTATATTCTGAATACTTTGAGCTACTCATTGTCAAGTTCTTTGCCTGCATTCTTTCGTTTAACCCTTACTGCAACCTAACGGGCAGACACTATTTGTATCATTCCCATCTTTCCCATAATTAGAATGGGCCACACATCTGATAAACTTAGTGAAACGTCACATTTATTAAGTCTAGCATGCCTTGAAGCTAATGATTAATTTGCTATGTTCCTTCTTTGAGGGACATTTGTATACAGGATCTTAAAATTATTTGGTTTGATCATCGCGGAAGAATTTTGTGACTCAGTAGAAAACTGCTCGTGGGCTAGAGGGCTAGAAGACATCCTTCAGGTAATCTGGCACCGATGCAACAGGATCTCTTTTCCAACTGTCACTTGCGGGTGAAATGAGAGCGAGGCAAAATGCCTTTTGTCTGTGTACTTGAAAACTCTGCTCTTTCCAGCAGACTTTCCAGCTGTACTGAGGAATAATTCAGTTTTTCATTAATACATCCAGCCACCTTTGATCAATATAAATCTGATTCCTTGGACATTGGCTTTGAGGCAGTTCGAACACCTCACAAGTCTCCTCATTTTAATTAGTTAAGTGAAATCTTTAACACATGTATTAGCCATCAAGAGGATGCTTTAAAAAAATGACCATAGACTATATGAGGGGCTGTAGCATCAGAGACTTATTCTTTTACAGAAATCAGGAAACAGATTTTACTCACTGATAACCTCTTAGGGCACCAGGCCTTGGACCCTCCCATTACTAGCACCTAGGTGTAGTGTGACTTTAGTCTTTGCTTCCAGTGCCACAAGACTATGTTTCTATGGCTCTGTGCAACTGTATATATACTCATTTCCAAAGTCCCCTGTTTTTATGAAGCCAGCTGTACTGGTCTCTGAGCCATCTTATGACCTCCGCATATTCACATGGCTAAATCTACCAAGAAATTATTTCCCAATGGGGATTTTAGAGGTGGGAAATACAATATGTGTTTATATCTGTGTGAGAACTGTGATTTTACGTTTTTTAAATTATCATCATATTAGTAATTGACAATACACTGCTGTACATAATTGCGCAGTTTTCTATTTTTTAACATTTTCTGAAAAAATCAGACACACGTATATAAAATAAATGGTATAATGGTATATAATCTTCATTTGTTTTTCACTGTTATCAACATTCCATTGATTTTATATTTACTTCTGCCAAAGCAGCTACTTATAGGAATTCTAACCCTGACCCTCACCTCCTTCACATTCTAGTGAACTATTGGGAAGCTAGCTACTATTAGGAACAATTGCTACTCTCCTTCATGTAGCTGTGATAATGTCCCCTGACAAAAGCAACTGAATGGGCAAATGTTTATTTCGAGTCCAGTTCCAGGTTTCCACTTACCATTGTGGGGAAGTCAAGGCAGCACTCAAGCAGCTAGCCACAGCACATCCCAGTTGAGACAAAGAGAATGAATCGGGGCATGGTTGGCAGGGTTCTGCTTTCTTTCTCCATTCTTATACAGTCTAGGATCCCCTGCTCAGAGAATAGCCTCACCCACCCTTGGTGGGTCTTCTCATCTCAACTAACCCAATCAAGGAAATCCCTCGCAGGCATTCCAGCAGGCCAACTGGATCTAACCAGTGCTTCTGTGAGACTCTCTCCCCTAGGTGATTCTGTATTGCGTTAAGTAAACAATCAATTATTACAGCTACAAAGTAAGACCTGTCTGCTTCTGGAACTAGATTTAAAGACTTCATTCATGTTACTGTAGTAGCAAATAAGAAGATGGACTACTGTCCACCATGGAGGCATATGCCTTCCAGACTTTGATCTCCATCAGTTTATAATTTCTGCCCTTACGAGGGATTGACTGAAGGAGACCAAAAATATGGATGTGCAAATCTTGCTTCTGTCACCTTTCCATGGCCTGTCAGTGAGAACCCCACTCCACCTACATGCAGGAACAAGCCTGTGTTCTCAGAAGGGATGCCAATATGTGCTTGAAGGGAAGCCTTCAATGGTGCTGTGTCTGTCACCTCTCCCAAGATGTCCCAGCTAACAGCAAATGTTTTCTTTCTCTTTCTACAAACACTGCAACCACAGATGCATCAGCTAAACCAAACATTGAAGGGCACAAGGAGTGTGTGTGTGTGTATGTGTGTGTATGGTATCTGTATGTCTGTGTATGTAGATATGCGTGTGTGCATCTGTATGTAGATGGTGTGTCTCTGTGTGGTGTGTGTGTGTGTGTGTATCCATGTGTGTAGATGTGTGTGTGTGAGTGTGTGTGTGTGAATGTAGGTGGTGTGTCTATGTGGTGTGTGTGTGTATGATGTGGGTAGGTGTGTGTGACAGTGTGTTCCCACACAGGCCAACAAGATGCAAGAAGTCTTCCTCTATCACTCTCCACCTTATTTTTTGTGATAAGATCTCGTTATGAACATGTATCTTGATGTGTTAGACAAGCTGACTGGCTAGCAAGTTCCCAGGATCTGCTGGTCTCTGTCTCCCAACATTGGAGTCACAGGTATGATTGCCATGCTTGACATTTTACACAAATGCTAATAATTTGAACTCAGGTCAACCTATTGATCCCAGAGCAAGCACTGTTACCCATTATCCCTAATTCCATATATAATTAATAAGCATCACAAGATGCCTCTTAGGAAGAGAGGTGGAGACTTAAGTATGTTTAATTACCAAGAATATGTGTTGTACCAAAACATTCTGAGACATAGAATTAATGACAGTATATACAACCCATATTGTAAAAAAGAGATCTGAGCATCTGTGGGGGTCCTGGAACCTACCTCATGTGGCTTCTGTAAGAGGATTACACTTATTTAAAGTTCTCTCTGTTCTCACTACACCACTTTCTCTCATTCAGAGACAACCAAAACCCTAGACCGGCTATGCACCCTCCCCTTTAATTGGATTCTGCTTCACTAGGCATGTCTTTTGTTACCATAAATTTATCTTTATTTCAGTAATCTTCAACTATTTTTCCTACAGTAAACATAAGAAGAGTGTGTATTCGAGTAAGAGTAGGATACATACACCCAGGGGAATCTCTTTCTCTGCTTCTCCCATTCGAGGAAAACAAAACAAAACAAAACTGCTAGAAGTTGCTCTATCATGGGACCTTCTAACGTATATAAAGGGGAGATCTTCAGAAACTTCTGAGAGTTAATTATTTATGCTAATTGTACTCTGACTTGAAACTGATCCACACACACACACACTGTATAATGCTTATAAGTAGATGTCAATATGTATAGGTTCCAGGGCACCGAATCTTGTCTTGAAACAGCAGAAAGGAGAAGATTAAATAGATTACAGAGCCTAAAAAAACTCTGAAGAAATGAACAAGTTATAGTCATTCTCTCTCTCTCTCTCTCTCTCTCTCTCTCTCTCTCTTTCTCTCTTTCTCTCTCCCCGTTCCTATTTCCCCCCCGTCTTGTTCTTTTTATCTCTTTTGCTCCCCAGAACCATGTTATTCAGCAAATGTTCCATTTTCAATCTAGGTCTCTCTCTCTGATCCCTTTGATGGCATTGATATCCCCTTCATTCGGTAAGACTCAACATCATGTTATCTTACTGCTCTGGGTAGGACACACTCTGGACTACGTCACAGAATTTAATTTAGAGCTTGGTTCTGCTTCTAGAATGAGTTTCACAGGAGCAGTGGCCCACTTTATACTGACACAACAAAAGTCCCAAGTACCTAGCCTAGTGCCTGTGTTTCTCTAGACCCTTCAGAGCTGTGCCCCAGGAGAAGCAGTAAACAAACCATCAATGGAATTTCTGTGACGTCCCTTTGTGTGACTCTGAACATCTTATCTATACTGTGGGATGCCATTTAAAAATGGGAATTTTTCACAGTAGTTTTGTTCTAGGGTTTTTGTAATGCCGAAGTGCTATGTTAGTACTAAGCTTTCAAGTTTTACACAGTAATTGACCTTACAAAAAGGCAATAATAGTCATCGTACCCCACAAAGCTAATTCTGTTTTAAACATCTCCATCTATATGTTGCATTGAGGAAGAGCTGGTGTACCTGTTTCCTATGCAGGCAACTCAGGGGAAAAATTTTACAATATTAAGGATGTAAGTAAATGGCCTTTGGGAATTCTTTCATCCTTGGACATGACCTTGTGAAGACTCTCAGGGCTGGTTTCTGTGTCCACATGAACCAGTAGTTAAAGGTATTTCTTCTGGAGCTATATATGTAGAACAGATAAAATATCAAAACCTCATTGCCTTGGAACTGCTTGAGTTTATAGAGGAAAAAACCCAATGAACAGTAATCTCTTTGTCTTTATCACATCAGCCTTGTTACTTGGACTTCTGCTATCTGTGGGCTCTATTGGCACCATTCACTGCAACATTTCTGCTGTTCACAGTTGGCTAAGAGATAAACAAGCCACACATTGAGCTTTCAATTTGGCCCCATTATTGCTCTATCTCTTAATTTAAATTTAAACTGCTTTCAAAATACTCCTGTATGGGAACAGGGTAGATGTTATCACCTTGATTTTATTCTTTGGGAAGTGGGGGCCCGTAGAGAACAGAGGCTTTGCTGAGTTCTCAGAGGCCATATAAATTCGTGTTTACATCTCTGGTTGAGCATGCTCCTAACACTTTGCTCATAGAGAACTGGGAGCCCTCTAACACTGGTCACTCATATGAAAGGACATACATTTGGGGTAATTGATACCAAGTCCCTTTCTGTCATTAGAACCCCAGGCTTCCACTTTCACAGCCTAACTGACTCCTCCCTTTGCCTTATCAAGAGCATTTCACACCCAACCATAATGCCTTTTGGTGACCAATATCTTGGGGTCTCATGGTGTATTTGTTGTTAAGGATGAGAACTCTCAACTTCTTGATTCTAGGGCAAAGCCTGTCTGCTTCTGTGACCACCTGACATTGCAGTGGACTTATTTCTCTGGAACCATAAGCCAAAAGAAAATTGTCCTATAAGTTTCCTTTGTCATGGCGTATTATCAGAGCAAGAGAAAAGCAACTAACACAGGGACTGACAGGTACAGGTAATTTGCTGAGAGTGGATAAGTGACAGAGCACTTTCCAATCTTCGTTCATCTCAATCTTTACAAAAGCAACTCAGAACCCGGGGACATGGCTCGGCCAGTATGGTACATGATCCTCAAGCAAGAAGACTCATATTCCACTCCCCAGAGTCCATTAAAAAAATGAGCACAGTGTATAGTCCTGAATTCTCAGCGCTGGTGAGATGAAGACAGGAGGATCAATGAAACTCAGCAGCTAGCTACTCTGGCCAAATCTGAGCCCTAAGTTATTGTGAGAACATTTTTCAAAATGTGAGGTGGAGAAAGAATGGACAAATACATCTGATGCCAACCTCTGGTTTCCACATACATAAACACACAGGTGAAGACATGGTTATTCAATCACGTGCTCTCTCATTCACACTTAAAATAAAAGATAAACAAAAATGTAAAACGTGAGATAGACACTTTCAGAATTCCATCTGCAGGTGTGCCATACTTGTCCCTGAATGGGCTTTCAATCAGGTAGAGTATTCTGGACCTATAAGGATATTATTTTAGCATTTAGAGAGATTTCCTTCGGGGCAGGCTGCAGATCTCAGACAGTGCCACATCATGTTAAGAACTGCTCTCAAGCAATCTCAAGAAATCAAGGTATCTCCAATTTGAGAAGCAAACACGAATAGAAATGGTAAATGGGATTTATCTCACATGCCAACTTCAATTGATTGAACGGAGTCTCCTGATGAGAAGGATTAGATCAACACCTGGACATGGTGGAAAAATTGTGGCACACAGAGAGAGACATCTACTCAATGCCCAAGACCGAAGATGCACGTGTGTAGTGGATGTTTACCATCTAGGATTCGAATAATAGGCTCACGTATGCAAACACTAGGTCTTCAGTTGCAGGGCTATTTGAGAATGCCATAGAAGGGCTATGGTCTCCTGTCTGCTGCTGTGACAAAATAATATGACCAAAAGCAACTTTGGGAAAAAGAATTTATTTGGCTTACACTGCCAGGGTACAATCAATTAGTGAGGGAAGTCAAGACAGGAGTCAAGCTAAAGAGCTTTAAGCAGAAACCATGGAGGAATGTTGCTTGCTGGATTGATCTCTCGATCATTGCTGATCACACTCACAGGGTATTTTTAATAACCTAAGTCCACATGTAAAGGGTACTGGAGTCCTACAGAGGTCTGGGTCCTCCCACATTAATGTCAATCAAGAAAATCGCATGTAGACATATCTGCAGGTTAATCTGATCTGAGAAGTTTTTTAGTTGAGACTCCCAGTGACTCTAGGCTGTGTACATTGATAGACAAAGCTCAGTTAAACAAGAATCTTTAGGATGTGGAGTCTTGCTAGAGGAAGTATGCCACGGCATTCGAATTTGAGGTTGTAGCGCTTTGTCCCACATCCTGTTATTTCTCTTGACTTCCCATGTACACAGCAAATGTGATCATTCTGCTTCCTGACTGAGGGTGGCCTCATACTCCAGCTGCCATATCTTCATTGCCATTATGGACTGTATTCCTCCTGAAACTGTTAGCAAAATACACTCTTTCATCTCTATTTTTTTTTAGTTAAGGAAATGTATCATAGTAATGGATAAGTAACAAATATACATCCCCTGACTAATCCATAACTTACTAATATCCTTCTTGGCTGGAGAAAGTTGTGAAGAGAGTGATCTACCAGCTGTCTATCACTTGTTTAAAAGTTGGCATCAGAGAGACTTCTCATCCCAGTCGTCTTTGTGGACCCAGAGGAGGGAGGACACTGATGCTGCTTACATCCGTTCGAGCAGGTACAGTGGTGCAGTGATTGAAAACAGAGCTCTGAACCCTGGAGCCTGAGACTTAGCTCAGACCTGTCAACCTCAAGGACACTCAGTAACTCACGTCACTCTTGACCCCTCATCCTCCTCTCCTGGAAAATGTCATTTGGGCCAAATGACATAAGATCTAAAATTCTAAAATGTTGATGTCCCAGATTTTCAGCTCTTGAATCATTTCAAACAAATTCTAGATTTGGTTCTCATCCAGACTGGCTCACTGATGCTCTTTCCAAGAGCATTTTCTGAAATATGTAAAATGGCACTGGTATTCTACTCCCAGCTTGCAAATCAGTGCTGATTGTCCTGTGAATAGGCCATGCTAATTTTCACCTCTGCCTTGGCCACTGCGAATTGATTGGCACTTCCAGTTGCTTTTCAAGGGTGTTCATTCTCTTGCCCAGTTCCCTCCACAAAGCTACCGATGACCTTGACATGTTTCTAACTCTATATTTCTGATGTCCAAAGCTTGGCAGGTTCTTTGAGGAAAAAAAGAAAATTACAAATTTATTCAGAAAAACATAAGACAGTCTTTTAGTCAGTGTCATAGTGGTACCTAGTAAGTTTGTGAACTTAGAGGTTGCTCTCCAATATCACAACTAGACTAGGCCACTTAGTTGCAACAAAATTCTCTCCTTAAGAATGCTGTGTATAAGAACTCTGGGAAATGGCTCAGCAGGTGAAAGTGTTTGCTACATAAAGTTGATGACTGGTATCTGATACTTAGAACCCATATGAAAAAAATCTAGGTGTAATGGATTATAACTGTAATACTAGGACTCCTACAGTGAGGTGGAATGGAAGAGAATCACCTGGGATATCCAGGGCCAGCTACGTTGGTGTTTGCAATATTGGTAGCAATAATGAGAAGGATGATGTTTCAGTAACGTAGAAGAAGAGAACCAACTCCACGACATGGCCCTCTGAACTCCACACACTGGCTATGGCGCAGGCAGGCCCACATTTTCAAGCACACATCACATGACAATTAATATTATTAAGAAAAACTTTAGGTCAGGAAGCAAACAAAAATGTTACCACACAAATTCACCCTTCATATTTGTGTGGGAAAGCATGTAATATTTAAGAAAAAGTGGATATTTTAATGTGAATAACATATTATAAACTAAAGCAGGTCATACATTAGTACGTACCTCAGATTCCCTTATTCTTGATTCATGCATTTTGAAAATTTTCTTACTATCTGTGATAGTCAATGTATTTTCTGGTAATCTGATGGTAAAAATAAATTTTGATAGTGATAAGGATGAAAAGAGGAAAGGAGCTTACATCTAAGAACCAAGTCTAGCCTATGAGCACTTATGACTGCATAATCTACACAATTACAGTAATGTTGATGTAGGGACCAAACATCAACTCAGGACATAAAGCTCAGGAAAGTAATATATCATAAAGACGTCTCTTGGTGACATACTTTCTATTAAGGACAAGAACTTGTCATGGTGTTCTAAGTTGGAATGTAAAATAATGGAGGAGATTTTGAGAAACACCAAGACTGCTTGCTTACCCTTCCAGCCTGTCCTGAAACCACTTATCTCAGAACACAAAGAAAAGAGAATTATTGTTGGGTTTGGTCTGGGTATTTGGTCAGGGCTCAAATATAAATGATTGTGGCCAACCTAGGTGCCACCTTTGTCTGCTTCGAGTCTTCAATTCAGTTGAGTGGCCTATTAAAATCTGGTACCCAGTAGATTTCCCCCTGTGATGATTAGGCTACCATCCTGAGTCACCTCTTCTTGTTGGTCCTAGGAAATGTCTAATGTGATAATAACCCTGGAAAGTCCAAATTTGCCTTCTCTGAGTGGTTATTTTACTACCTGGCTTCAAAGCTTCTTTTAAGGCCTATTTTAAGTATTTTTGTCATAAAAATAGGAAGGGAACCAGGGCAAGGCCAGTGTGTACTGAACAAAACACTAGAGAAGCCATTGCCCTGAGGCATTCTTCAGATATTCAGCGGTACTATTTCAGTACACTCTGCTGAATAAGTTTCCAGAAACTCATATTAAACACCATCCCTTCCTAATATCATCATGCCTTCTTCAAAATTCTCCTTCTTGAAGTTCTTTCTACACCTCTGACAGGTTATATGTTCCCTTTTTCTTCAAGGTTAAATTCAAGATATAAATCCCTGGCCTTAGGTTACTTCTGTGATTCATTATAAACATTTGGAACTTGTTATATATCCCTCTCCATTTTGCTCAGCACTCTCCCATCAGGAAGCCTATACGGACAAACTAGTTCCTCCATAATCTATGAAAAGCAGGAAGAAAACAGAGCATGACCTGCTCATAGCACAGACCTGAACAGCAGGCTCTGCCTACTGAGGTGATACGAAATGGCACTCAGAGAAAGAGCAGAAGTGGGGAGTAGTTAGGGACCCAGCTCCCCCTGTTCTTTTCAGATCTGAAGAGTGTCTGACAACTGAGTAAGTGTACAGAGCTTATTCCCAAGAAAGATGATCGTCTAGCACACATCACATCACATTCAGAGATGGTTCTACTGGAAGATCACTAGAATTTCTTCTCATGGGCAGTAGACAATTTTGTCTTTCTGGCATGAAGAAAAGGGACAGAGACTGGTAAGTGACTCTACAGCGGTGGTTCTCTACCTTCCTAATGTTGTGGCCCTTTAACAGTCTCTCATGCTGTGGTGACCCCCCCACCATAAAATTCTGTCATTTCTACTTCATAACTGTAATTTTGCTACTGTTACGAATCATGATGCAAGTATCTGATATGCAGGATATCTAATATATGACCCCTAACGGGTTACAACCCACAGGTTGAGAGCCACTGCTCCAGAATTTGTACAGATGTCATAAGTTGCTTTCTATTACTGTGACAAATATCACAACCAAAAGCAACTTGGGAAGGAAAGGTGAACAAGTACTAACCACAGTCCGTCACTGATCAGAGTCAGAGCAGGAACTCAAGATGAAACCTGGAGGCAGAAAGTGAATCAGAGGCCATGGAGGAATGAAGCTTACTGGCTTGTTAAGCCTGTATTCTTAGACAACTCAGGACCATCTTTCCTGGGCTGGTACAATCCACAATGGGCTAGGCAATGCCACACAGATTTTGCCTATGGAGCAGTCAGATGGAGGGCATTATTCAATCAAAGTTCCTTCTTCATCAATGCCCCAAGCTTATATCAAGTTCAGAAAAGGTAACTCACATAACAGAAAATGAAGACAAATTCAGTGCTTGCCTCTGTTATTCATCTTCAGTGTGTGATTCTTCACTAAGCAATGTCTCTGTATGCCACTCAATTGGAAAGACTCAGATACACAACACACACATCTACATATAAATGTGCAGGGACACACATGTTTTTGTATGGTTATCTAAGGATCTCTCTGCTGTACAAACATACCTGCTTTTAGCTGTTTGTGATTACATCATTCAACAAACAGAACCAATTATATCTGCAGCCCTCTGTCATGCTTGGGTCATTACAATGTAAAACAAATTCAGAAAACTGACATGTGAAACAGGAAACCCCTAAGAACACTGCGATTGTTTCTTTCAACTCTGTGATTTTTCAAGGGCCAAAAATACAGGTAGGCGATGGTGTTGATTAAGTCAGAGATTCATAACTTCCTTGAGAGTGGAGCTCACTTAGAAACCTTGTTGCAGAAAGAAGAAGGAGATATAGATTCTCAGCTCCATCCCTCTTTGTCAATGGAGTCCTCATGAGAATGGAAACTGGACCTGTTTGCATGTGTTCTACCCTGGGAAATTCTTACAACTCACACTGGGCACTAAGTCATTTGTGGAAGGCTCAGAGTTTGTGGTTAAACCCAACAAACTCAGAGCTATGGATCCTATGGCACTTTCTCTACGACACCATCTGCTTCATTAACCAGGGCCCTGTTATTTTGTGTGCCAATTGTTTTTCTATCCCATGGCTTATCTAAGATTTCTTATCTGTCTCTAGGACAACAACCAAGACTTGTTTCTCAGTGGACCATGAACATATGATGGATATATTTGGCATCTGTCTATAGGTTGATGCATTCTAATATAAAATTTTCACCCTGGAATCAGACCATTCATCCTCCCTGAAGGTAGTCTTGGATGAACTCAATTTGGTGGTTGAAAAGGAAACAACTATGAAAAGTTAAAATCCCCAGTGTTTAGTTTTCCAAGTCCTCCAAGGCCATGACAAATAGGCTCTAGTGGTATTGATGTCTTTGCCTTCAGCATGAGATGTTTATTGCATGTTTTCTTCCTGTTCTTTAATACATTCACTGATGACAAGCAGCAGCCACAGTGAAGATTTGGGATCCCTACACTGGATAAATTCATTTCTTTCTGAGACACATGTTTTGTGTGTATTTCTGGTGTAATGAAAGCTTTTATTATTGCTGCGGTGTCTGGTAGACCCTAACGTTTTAAAAAATCCCATTTACTTCCTTTAGAAGGTTGAAAATTTAGAGAAGCAAGAGTTGGTAGCCCTGCTCTTCTCAAGGCTTCTGAGGTACCATATTTAAGATGATGATTTACGTCAAGAAACCTAAATAATGGAACAAGTAGCTTCACTACCTGAACAGCCCTGTTGGCAGACACCATCTTGCTGCCTACCAAGACCCACCTAGTTCAAACATTTTTTGACTCGTGTACTTCCATTCTATTAAGAACCTATTACATTAATTTAAGAGATAAGCAGATCCTTAGCGTACCTTTTCAAGCAAGGTATGACTTTTAAAATAAGCAAGCAATGCAAAGTAATTTTCCTCACCATTTTCTATAAATTCAAACCATATCTTTCAGGACTTTAGATACTCTAGAGAGTAAATGCCTTCATTACCCAAGTTGAACCATGTGGAAAAATATTCCAAAGCTAGCACTTGACTCTAAATGTATACTCAACTTATTTATTAGTTTTATCCAAGATGCCCATCACTTGGGCACCTGGGACATAACTGGTCCAAGGCAATTAAACCAAATGTCAGCAGTTCCTTTCTGAACAAGCCATTCCACTAATCAATTACAAACAAATGCAATAGTTGAATTTAGGTATCTGTCCTTAAGAAATGTAGGATCATTGGTGGGGAGCTGCTTTGCTCTACTTGCCACCAAAAGGCAAAAGCATTGTGACTGTCAAGCCATTGCACATCAATTTAAAAGCTAATAAAAATAAAATTCCCCAATCCTCAAGTAGTTCATTTATCAAAACCAAACCAAACAAACAAAAACCTAAATCAAATACTTATTAGGTGAGTACCATGGCTGTACAGCCTGTGCCAAGCAAAAAGAGCAAAGAAAACCTGATTTAAAGGAATTTACCAAATCTCCATATAACATTTACACTTGGAACAAAATATTTGTCTCACTTATCATCTGTAAATAGAGAATGTGTGATGCAATGAGTGCTAAAGTTCCTTTGCTTTCTATTGGTTTAGCTCTTCCTTAGTCCAAAGGGTTAGGAGTTGCCCAGGCTATGCCAGGAACACCCGTGTGTCAGTCTCCAGAAGTTACTAAACTCAAAACAGAAATACAGTACTGGAATTCCCCTCACACACTGATAAACTCTATTTTGGCATTTATTTATGAACACTTCGGAAAGAAACATATAATAGGCTGCTACTCTTAATGAACAAAAGGCTACTGGCTGTAATCAGCCAATTTAGCTGTAAAAGAAACTGCGGACAAATTAAAGTGACTGTTGAAGAAGCATGGGCAAACTCTGGTATTGTTCAAGAAAGGGAGCAGAATTAAAAATGGTCCCCTTCAGCAGTGCAGGGCCCCACAGCAATTACCCACTATATGGGCAGCACCTGATTGACTGGACCTTTTGTGCCTAATGGGCACTTCAGTCAAAAACAAAGGCTAGTGTGCTATAGAGTGCCAGAAGCTTTTAATTTCCTCATCGTTCATTAAAACATCGTTGGTGCTTGCTCTAGTTTAGCTTTGTTTAACATAGATTGTTGCTCTTTAAATTCATTGTCTTGCATGGCACAATGGAAATGCCATTAAGAGTTGCCATCACAGGGCTCCCACCCTTTCCCCCTTCAAAGCATAAAAACAACTATATTCAAATTCTTTGACGATTTTCTGAATCATTTGTTTCACATGGAATATTTATAAAGCACACAATTGTATGGAAAGCTAGATAGAAATAAATATAATTGCTTTACATGAACTCTTTGTCTTTTCACTAATGAATACAGCCGATAAATAGATCTCCAGTGCCAATGAGAACAGGTATTGTAATCTATGTGTTCATTGTCCTTAAAGCTGTGTTCTTAAGTAAATATGCCTACAGCCATGGTGGGCTGAGAAGACACTCAGAGATAGGCAAACAAGTATGGACCTGTTCAGGTACCGTTGTGCACTAACTTCATCCTCCTACCACAGATACCTTCTTCATTGGAAGAATTTGTTAGCTATACATCTCTCCTACTACATTTTTCTCTATTTCTTCTTACTGTCATAGATTCAGGTATGTGACTCAATTCAAGATGATGAGATGTGTCAGGGATAATCTGGGAAATGATTGCTATAGATAGAAGTAAAAGATACTCCTCCCGTACACTGCTAGTCTCCAGGAGAAGACAAGAACTACAAGAGCTATCTTAGTGCCAAGTTCAGGCTCAACCTAACTAACTGACGGTCTTCAACGGCAGAGTTATGGTCAAGCCTGGCCCTGCCTCCTTTCAGGCCTCTGGCTGTGTGTTAAGCAATGACTTGATACCTAAAGCTTTTGATCTGATAGAAGCACACTGCGTCATGCCACTCAAGTCTTTACTGATGGCTGCAGAACAAGAAACAACACACTACGGAAGCTCAAGAGAGATGGAGAGCACTAAATAACTGGAGGAAAATTAAGAGATGGATATAAGCATCACTGGGCTCGTGCATCTGGCCTGGTCACACTCTCCTGCAGCAGGGACACTATTGCAATAGGACCTCCAGTCTTTCCTGCTCTGTGGTGCAAACCAGCGTATGAGCACTTTCTCAGATAAGCAGCCTGAGAGCAACCATGCTCCGAGTTAGGATTCCAAAGAAAAAGAGCCAATTTCCTTCTTGTGTTTCCGACTTCCTTTGTTAAAGAGGAGCATGAATTTCCTTCATTGAAATATGATCGGCTTTAATTAAAGCCACTGGCATCAAGTAAATTAGAGTATAATTGCATTTTCCATGCATTTCACACAGCTTGCATTTTACCAAAAGGAACCCAGTTTCAAAGTGTGTGTGGGCCGATACCTGCAATCAGGGCCTTATTAGACTAAACAAATCGTGCTTTCAAGCAAGTGAAGGAAACATAAATACAAGGCAGATTCATAAAGTGTCTAATTCCTGCTGTTGCAAAAGGCAGAGTGTGCAAAGAACAACGAGATGGGAAACTGTTCTGTGTGCTTAATGCAAAGTCTAGACTTCCTATATTTCAACAATGAGACACTCTGGAAGGCTTCAGTTTTCATAGAGTTTATTTCGGATGGAGTGATACGTATCTGTAAGAGAGTGGATATTTTAACAAGAACTAATGTCGAAGGGCTGTAAAGTGTCCTGTCAGAACTTAGCCATAGACGTGAGAGGTTCTCATGGAGTCCTTACCTTTTACTGCTGAACTCTTGATTGTTGACAGATTCTGGGGGAGAGAAATGATAAGTCTCCAACTGTACTGCCAGTGCTGAGCACCCCAGACTCTAGGAGATCTCTACCAACCCATGGTTACAAAGACGGCCCAAGTTAAACCCAGGAGTCACAAAACAAAATGAATAGTCATGAACATGAGATAGAGATATGGGTGAGCAGAGAGGTGCACAGGAGTGGTAGGGAGATGGGAGAGGTCCATGTGAAAAGTGACTATACATATTGTACACTCATGCAAAATTATCTACTACAAAATTTAATTAATACACATAAATGCATGAAAATGTGCAAAAAGTTAAAATGCTAATTTTGAGATAAATTTATGAATTTGGAGTTCAGTTTGTATAAGAATATTAATTTCAAAATAGTTATTTAAGAAACACTGAAAACAAACCATTCTTTATGGGATAGAAAAAGAAACTGTTATTACTTAATAGTTTGGGCTCATAGATTGGACCTGGATTCTGTTACAGAAATTTGTCTAGACAGCACTGTATATTAGTTACTTTCCTCATTGGATGAAGCAACTAAAGAAAGGAAGATTTAGTCTGGATCTGAGTTTAAGAAGAGATACAGGCCCATCACTGTGGGAAGGATGACAGCAGGATCATGAAGCATCTGGTCACACTGCATCCACAAACAGGAAGTAGAGAAAGATGATGCTGGTGCTCAATTCATTTTGCCTTTGGATTCAATGTGAGACATCAGCCAACAGGATGGTAATCTCCATATTTAGGGTGTTTGTTTTTCTAATTTAGGTAAATTTTTCTGCAAACTCCATAATAAAAACACCCAGAAGTGTACATCCTAGGTGATTCCAAACTCTGTCAAGTTTCCAAACAAGAATAAGCATCACATATGCTATCTTCAAGATCAAGACAGATTAAAAATAACAGCTATTTCATAGGAGTATTGTCATTTTCTAAGGATTTATTTTACTTTAAAAATTATGTTTATATGTGTGTGGGTGCACATGTCAGTGCAGATTCCCACAAAGTCTGGAGAAAGCATCATAAACTCTGGATTTGGTGGTTGTAAAAACCTGTTTGGGTGCTTGGAACCAAACTTGAGTCCTCTGCAGAAACAGCATACACTTTTAAGTGCTGAGCTATCACTTCAGCCACAGATTGTTCTATTAATAAACATATAAATACTCACACATAAAGGTAAATGTGATCATAGGACTAGTTGTCAGGGTCAGAGGTCAGATTACAGTCAGGTTCTGATGTAATACATGTTTTATGCAATGGTGATCAGGAGTCTCATTTGAAGTGTTGGCCTTCTACTTAGTTTGTGGGACAGTGAGACTGAATGGAGGTTACTACCAGAAAAAAACTTGCCTCTTTAGCTTCCTCTGTGACCCTTTAGTCTAACTTGGTTTCAGTGAATCATATAGTTCTCTTACCTCTAGTCAGTTGAGACTTCACAGGGGCTTGGGCCCTGAAGCTTCCCGAAAATTGGCAAATATTCACCCTTATCAAAAGATCTATGCCAGCTCAGACAGAATTGTACATTTCCACACACACACACACACACACATACACACACACACACACACACACACACCATATATACTGGCTTAAGTATGAGTGGACCAATAGGATCATCCACATAATACTTATATTAAATAATGGGAAATGATTAAATTAGGGCCAATAGAAGAATTTTGTATAATTCTCTTATGAGAGTAAAGGAAAAGAATCCATGTGCTATATACCTTGATTTTCTTTTTAGTTCATTTCATCTCTTGTAAATCAAGTCCTCATGTGTTCATAGATCTAACATAAAAATACTTGGACAATATTTAACTTCTATAGACACGTCAAGATAAGAGATAATCAATTTGTGTACAACTCAAAAGCTGACACCTCTAGAGAGGGAACTCACTCTTGAATCTAAGAAATAACATTAAAGAGTCATTGACTCTGATAAACTTGAATGGATATTTTCAGTTTTCTCTCTTCTGATCTCCAAAAGTGCCAAGAGTGCCCGCAGATCTTAGGCCTTACGTTAATAGATTATGTGAACATACACTTCTCTCAGTTTTTCTTCTCTGGGACTGGATTAGCCATTTAATAGTGTACTAGTTACTTTTCTACTACTGGGCTAAAATGCCATGACAGACACAAACACAACTTAAAGAAGAGCTGGTTTGGGCTTATAGTTCCCAAAGGATAAGCATCCATGATGACAGAGTGGAGGTACAGCAGCTGGGGCAGGAAGCTAAGAACTGACATGTTTTACTATTAATGGTGGGAGTCTTAATACTCTCATAGCCTACCCACAGTGATACATTTCCTCCAGCAAGGCCACACCTTTAACCATCCAAAAATGTAATAACAGACCAAGTTCTCAAATGCTAGAGACTATAGGGGATATTCTAATCATTACATTAGTAATTTGTACATTTCTATCTATAGACTTGTCTCTTCTGAACCTCAAGATACCATCAAAACATAATTAAAGAGACCCACTCTCACCCTGTCCACACTTGAATGCAGGCCCTCTTTTGAGATTATTCTTCTAGTAGTTATATTCTCAATAATTCTGGTAGAAGTCTGGCTGGCATCCTAAAATATCAAAGCACATTGTCTCCCACTATGATTTTTTTCTAGCATCCTCCTTTTTCCCAAGTTCCCACAAAGTCTAGACCAATTCAGGAGTCAATGGCTTCATCTTTATTGGTCAATGCTAACAAAAACACATACACAAAGTCAAACAATGGCAATTCCTCCACTCTATCATTCTACATTCTAAAATCTCAGTGTGCCCTTCTCACCTTCATTATTTAGAAGCTTTAGTTTATTAACAAAAACTACTATGTCACGCCCAACCTGCAACACATATGAACAAGCATGGCCAGAACAAAGTCCATGTATTTATCTATTTATTTATAGGTTTTTATAAATAATTTTATTTAATATGTATTATTTGCCAGTGTATGTATTTTATTCCCACAAAAGCCAGAAGAAGATTCCAGATGCCCTGGAAGTGGGGTTCAGGATGGCTGTATGCCATTACATGTGTCTCAAAGTCATAGAGCGATTGAGAAGTAGAGGGAACATCCAAACCCCAACTTCTGGGTTCCAAAATTTGTTTTTTATTTTTTAAAAAAAAACTATAAAATTTCCTCACGTTGTTTTTCTAGTCTAACAATCTAGAATCTATCCCATTGCCAAAACCATGCCCATTCCTTGGACAGCTCTCTGCACAAAGTGTTCTTGCTCTTGGAACATCTTCATTCCCAGAATGACACACAGCCCTACAAATTATGTCATTCATCTATCCCAGATTTCTGATGTATGTTGTGTTATTTAGGTGGACATAGACATTCCCATCTCTCCTTCCCTCTTTTTCTTCCTTTTACCCCTGACCACACTCCTTAAAATTGTCAACTTGCTTTAACAGTTCAATTAATTTTGGTAGTTGTTGTTATAGCCTTTAAAGACTGAGGACAGTGCAGTCCTAAAAATCTTTGGAATCTTTAGTTCCTGGACAGCTCAAAGTTCAGAATATGGAGTGCATTGCCTGCCTGTATTTCTTCAACTGACAGGCAAATAATGTGTTATTTTATAGTTATAGTTTTCCCCTCAACTAATTGTTCTAAAAGGATATCACATCTGTTAAAATAGTCTTTGCCAGTATAGCAAAGTCCACCTTGGAAATGCAGGTACTCATTTGATGAGTGAGCATGTTAGTTAATTAATGAATGAATGAATAAGCCTTGGGCTAATAAGGGCTAGTTACACAGCAGGGGAAAGCCTTAATGAAAATGGGAATCCTATGGAAACTGGCAGCATGGAGAGTGTAAAGCCTGAGCAAAGTCTGAGTTCATAGTGAATTTTATGTTCCAGTATCACTGACTTGCAAATGCCCATGGTGACCTTGAATGTTGATATCATTGACTTTGTTGTTAAGGACCTTCATGGTTGCTGGCTCACGTGAGAGAAACAGACAATTTCCCAAGAAGTAAACACAACATTCAATCAGCCACCTCATGAGATGAGATTTAATCCCAGTAACCACTCTAGTTGTCATAGACACCGGGCAGTGCATGCTTTTAATCCCAGTGGTGCACACCTTTAATCTCAGACCTAGAAAGGATTAAAAGACCGGAGGAGACAGCTCTCAGATGCAATCTCACATGGGGTTCCTGGAGGCAGAATTGCCATTTTTGAACTGAGGTGGAGGTAAAAGCTAGTGGCTACTTTGCTTTTGGGGTGTTCAGATTGAATCCCAATTACTCTCACTGACTTTTTATTTGTCATGCTTCAATTTTGCTACACATTTCCTTGTCCAGGTTCTTTTTAATGAGACGACATAGACCTTCTGCAGTGCCAGAGCAAAAGCAAGGCCTCTAGCCTGCTAGCTAAGTGTTCTACTACAGATCTAAATGCACAGGCATATCCCAACAGTTTGAATAGGAAGTATGGAGCAAAAACTAAGTTGTAGATAAAATTTTCTTCATAAATTTTGCTAAGACAAATCCACAACAGAACAGAGTTTGATTGTGTCCCCAAATTGCAGTCCTACATTGACAAGGTAGGTCAGAAAATGCCAGACCTGTGGGAAAGTATGACTATGGAAGAGGACCCAACACAATTTTGCCCTCACAGGACTCATGGACATCTGGCCATCTGGCTGAATGCACTTTCTTCTTTTGAGGTCCTCTGACCAGATGCTGTCCTGACAATGTCTGCAGTCACATTGCCTTTTCTGTCTCTCTTCCAAATGTGGGAAGGTTTTTTGTTGTTGTTGTTATCAAATAATACTTGAAAAGAGGTTATGGAAAGGGACAGTGACAGGAACAGAACACTTGGTTAAAAGTGCTCTTGGTAAAAAGCCCACATCAAATCAAGAAAATAAATTTCACTAAGACCACCATATTTAATATTGCATCTCCATGTCCTAAAATGTTTATTCACATTATAAAAAGCTGTGTCTCATGGGCTATCGAGATGGCTCAATGGTTAAGAGTACTGATTGCTCTTCGAGAGAATCTGTGATCCAGTATCAGCACCCACATGGTGGCTCACAATCATCCATAACTCTAGTTCTAAGAGATATGATGCATTTTGATCTTTGTGAACACTACATGCATGTGGTACACAGGCATAAGTACATACAAAACATCCATACACACAAAATAATTACAAGTAAATATTTTAAAAACTTATCAGAAACTGATTTTCTATACTTACATAAAACTTCAGTTTGAGGGTTGAGGATATAGTTTTTACATTTGCAATATGCTTGTCTAATAAGTAGGAAGCTTTGGATTCTACCCCTACTACCACCTAAAATTGATATGGTGGTATATGCTTGTAATTCCAGTTTTCTAAAGGTAAAGAATCAAGAGAATCAGAAATTTAAGTTCATCTTTGGTTACACAGTAAATTTGAGACCAGCCAGATATATGTGAGACCCTGTCTCAAGAGACAACTCAAGACCTTTGAATCTTATATCCTAAAATTACCACTGTGTTTGCACTTAGGAATGGAACATCCAAACTGCACAGAGAGGTATATCTGGAATGTGCTTAGGCAATACAGGCTACCAGCTATTTTCCATCTTCACTGAGAATCTAGGAGGAAGAGACAGATATACTCAAGGGATAGGAAAACAATTTAGGTTATTTAGAGGAGAGTCTCGGTGTTCAAATTATTGAGATCTTGGATCCTCTCCCAGTGCCTATCATAAAATGCCTACTCACAGAAATCTGATGGGTAAATAGTAAAACACTGATAAACACTTGAAGAGTTTGCACTGAAAATATATCCATTAAGTACGTTTGACTGAATAGATGGTCCTAACAGCCAAGGACCCACCTGTATAAATAATAAACTATTTCAAGCTGCATTTCTTTAGCTCAACACAATGAAAATATCAATATTTCAGAATTCCACGGATGCTTTTGCCATATTTTATTCTACCACCCCAGTTCTAATAGCATAAGATGTTGTACCTTGACCATTTTAAAAAGTCATCCCTGTCCCTCAGAACATGTTAGTGAAACATTGGGGTTAATCTATATTTTCCATAAAGGGCAGAATAGTAAGTATTTTTGGCTAGCATGCCAGATGGTTTCTGTCATAACCACTCAACTCTGACATTATAGTGCAAAATCAGCCAAACAATAAGTAAACAGATGATTGTGGCAGTGTTCCAATAAAACTTTATTTACCAAAGCAGGCAGTGGGCCAGATTTGGCTTCAGAGCTGCATTCTGTGGCCTTCTTATCCAGAAGATGACTCTTAGTCTATGGACTATACACACCCATGGGCTCTGCAGTTTACAGAAAGCATATTTAAAAGCATAAGGCCTAAGGCAAATGAAAGTGATTCTTGTGTTCTCACCAATCTGTTTCCAAAGAAAGTGGATACTGTTTTTGTGAACACATTTAAAATTGGCTTTGTTTTCTAGTGACTTTCAGTTACCAGGGGTTAAGCAAGCAGTGATCCTCATGAGAAGTTCAACTAAGGATCTACCAGTCTCAGATAATACTGAGATGTCAAAAGGTAGTTTCTTATCAACTAATTGTTCACATACAATTCATGGGCTTCCTTGTCCTGTCTGTTTTCAGTAGTAGAGACTGAGCTCAGGAGTTTGTACATACTTCTTAAGAGCCTTACAACTAAAGTATTTCCTTCTCACATTCCAATATCTTTTCTATTTTATTTTAATTTCAGTTTAAGACAGAATCTCACTAAATTGCCTTCACTGCTTTCAACTCATTCTGGAGCCATGCACGATTTTAACTTGTGGTGTTGATGCACCAGCCTCCTGAACAGGCCCACACCATCAGATCACCGCTCCTCCTGAATCTTTAAAGCTGCTTCTCTCTGGGTCTAAATTATCTTTCCTTTTGAATGAAATATGCTATACTCCTCAGCCCAGGGATCTTCTTCAGGGAGATCTATTACTTGTGCTAAATTCACCCCAATACCAAGGCTTGACAGTTGCATAATGAAGACCCTGATAGATGGTATCTGGCTGATCCTTGCGCTGGGTAAACTTTACAAGACTCCCATGTTAGATTCTGTTCCAGTCACCAGCACAGCGGGATCCTGATTAACTCCCTGATGGGGGAGGCACTGAGCCAGAAAGTCTCAAACAATAGGTGATCCAAACATAATTCATATTTGGCTCAGTAAATGACCTTATTTTGTATCAGGTTTGCCTTCATAATTATGTTTTCCTGCGACTAATATAATCTGTTGGCATGCACCATCTGACAACAGAATGAAATATGTGGAAAGCACTGGAAGGGGTCAGAGAGGAGTGAGGGAAGCTAAAAAATTTCTGTGCGTAGGAACACGCTTAGTTAGAGAAATTTACCTCCTTGGTACACAAAAGTTTGAAGTAGCAATGGCCTTTAAAGTGTATCCAATTGAAATGAGACCACAAGGGATGAGATGGCTTCTAGGAATCACTCAGGTACTGTATATAAAATGATGGGGATGGTGACAACACTGGTAGCACATGAGAATTCTCCTGATCAGCATAGGAAGACCACACTGTCCGTCAAGTGGATCAGCGTCATGCTGCTATAAAAGGGCTAAACGGTCTATTTTTCTGTGCTCTCTGTCATAACTTCTCAAGTTTGCCATTAGGTGAGTGCAGCTGTAAGATACCAAGACTTTATCATGGGTACCAAATTTTGAATTCTGTATAAATTTATCTTGTACAGATGTGGTCTTCTTCTATTAAATTTGAGTTATTAAAATTACAAAGCCAGCAGTTTTAGTTCATTTTTCTGTCCTGTGATCAAACACTGTAGCAAAAGCAACTTCACGAGGGAAGCCTTGGTATATTTGGACTTCTGATTCCAGGGAGATAAGTGTCCATTACGGTGGGTAGGCTTGTAATCAAGGGACAGGCGTCGGGCAGGGGCAGTAATCTGGGAGATCACGTTTTTAAACGCAAGTGAGAAGCAGAGAGAGTAAACTAGAAGTAGGGAGAGACTACATGGCCAGACCCCCTGACATAATTCCTTCAGTAAGACTGTGTTATTTAAACCTCCCCAAAGAGTGCTACCAAGTGCGATTCACCCATTCAAGTACAAGAGACAGCAAAGGACATTTTCATTCAAACCATCAAACTTAGCAGAACACTCTAAAAACAAATGGCTGGCCAGATATAGTCTTGTAACCCCTATGTTTGCTAAGTCCTGATCTATCTATCAGCTCCTCTATCTTAATTGCTTCTGCATCCTATGTGAACTATATTATACATTTATTTCTCACATTTTACCCCACCATTAAGCTATAAGTTCTCTTCCCGGTAGCTGTGATTTGAACATCCCTGGGATGATACAGCTCTACATATTCAATGAAAGTCGGGGCCTATTGTTAGATGTAAGCCATCGGGAGATTCCCTACACCTCACATCTTCACAGAACAGGAAACTGATAGCAGAAAGGAAATGAGAACAGGCTATCCAACCTCAAGATTTGCCTCTAGTTACCCACTCCCCCTACCCCAGCAAGGTTACACCTTCCAAACAGCACTACCAGTTGTGGACTGAATGTTCAAACATGTGAGACCATGGGGGACATTCTACATTCAAACCATAACATACTCCAAGAGTCAAATCAGAAAACATATTTCCCAGCCCAACTTCTGCCAAACTTGCTGATAGAAGATTTTTTTCCCCTTCTTATGTGATCTGGGGTGTAAAGAAAAGAACTACCAGTGTCTAAGAGAAAATAGATCCTATGGAAAAATAATACATTTTCATTAAATGAAAATTAATCAAATGTTTTCCTTCTTCAATGAACTTTTCCATTGCTCCATTATATAATAAAGTAATAAAGAAATACTTACAAAAACCTATGAAGATGACACTTTGGATAATGTTCTTACACACACACACACACACATACACACACACACACACACACACAAAGCACTCTCATCAAAATACAAGCTATATTAATTGAGAAAGAGGCTTATTTCAGGCTAGACATGTCAGTTACATCTACATGGACACGAGTAGAGGTTAGAATTTTAGATGATAAGACTTGGAGTTATGGGAACAAATACAAGAAAGCGTTTAGCTAGCCTCATGGGCAGGAAGCCAGACGAGGCTGGGAGAGTTGGCTGGACTTTGAATATCAAGCCAGTTTTTGGAAGAACACCCCACAAATACGCCCACATTGGGTTACTTGGTTGAAGCCGCACACAGTCTGACTTGACATTCAGATAAGAACATGTACTTCTTTGTCAAACAGAAGGCTTTAGAGAACCAGAGACTGTGATGCTGTACTTGATTAATAATTAGAATTAGAAGACCAATATATTTGGGTGGAGACCTTGCTGCCACTGTGCAGTGGCCGCATGGGAACCAGATGTTCTATATGATAGAAGGAATCCTGGCAAAGAGTCAGTTCAGTCACAAATCTTTTCCCACAAGCCAAGGTGTACAGAATCTTTCTCTCTCTTTTTTTAATAGACCAATCAACAAATGGGGCTCATCTAGATTCTACTCGCAGGGAAACCTGCATGTGTCTTTTACTGAGCACAGTCCCTGGAGGTTGGAGGTGGATACTTAAAAGGAAATGGTGTCGCATTTCAGATAAATCCTACTTAAATGGGATTCCATATTACCTGCAGCACCAAACTGTTGCAGTAAGGAACTGACTTGTCTTTTGTTTTATTATAAATTCACACACTGAGGAGCAGTGGCCAGGTATAAACATCTACTTGCATAACTGAAAGTTGTGATTCCAGAGAGGCAGCTACAGAAAACAGAGCAGCCCAGGACTTGGAACTGTCCACCTGCCCCAAGGCATCTAGGTAACTCGGGGACAGCCACAAGCCTCTGCTGACGTTCATTTTCTCATCAGTAAATTGGAAGGCAATGCCATTTTCTCAGCCTGCTTTATTTGGCATCTGCATATCATAGCCTGAGGAAGGCAAATGGATTTTACTGCACTTGTAAAATCAGATGGGACCATATTAACTTCCTGGGATGCAGAGTTGAGAAGGAGCCTGTGTATGGGCTCAGCAGGAAAGTCAATCATGATCCAGCAATATGGCAGTGACATCTGGCAGGCCTGGCAAAAACGAGAGGAACAGCACAGCTATTTGCCATCCTTGTCTCCAAGATGGACTTTCCCTATGGACCTGCCAATGAAATGGGAGCGGGCACATTAAGATAAAACCTCCTTAAATGTCCTTGTTAATATTAATTCTGAGGTCAAGTATGATGGCACATACCTATAGTCACAAAACTTGAGAGGCCAAGGCAGGAGACTTACTAAGATTTCAAATCTAGTCTTAGCTACATAGTGAACACTAGACAAACTGTCGGGAACCAGCATCTACAAAAATACCTCTCCCCAGGGTAGAGGCATGGGGATTTAGAAATATAGTAAAGGATATGAAGAAGTGAATGAAAATAATAAAAACAGAGAAACATAAAATAGTATTGGGAGGGAATTCCAGTGAGTATTGAAATTTACCCGCATTTAATTTCTGATTGCCTTACTCCAAAAGGTAGGAGTGAGACAAAAGACTGCATTAACATGATACAAGGAAATGAACCTACCAATTGAAAGTGGTGAGCTACATTCACAGTTAAACATTCTGTTGCTAGAACAAAACAAGTCACTTACACACTAGTCCAAAACCTTCTGTAGGCAAACCACTCCTCTGGTTGGAATCCCAGCTTATCTCCATAAAAGGAACTGGAACTTAGTTAGAGCCTTAGACTCTTGTTTGAGGTAGGAACAATCTACTTCTGGAATTCTGGAATACAAGTCACACCTGTTGACAATAACCTTGAGAGAACAGAACTCTGTGGTCTGCACCTAGGTGGGACCTTTGTTTGAGGTAGAAGCACAATAACCTTGAAGAAACTAGGGATAAGTTCCAACTCTCTGACCTTTAGTCAACGTGAAAATAGGCTCACAGTTTCTGGCCTCCACAACAAACTATAGCCATACAGAATGGCCTTGCCCCAATAAACAAAGTCCAAACTTAAACAAGCTGTAAATTCTGGTATTTATATACTAGAAAGCTTAAAGAACAAATCAGGTTCCCTTTTGTTAACTCCCTGTCTTTGTCAGTACAGGTCCCCCTCCAAGTGGTCCCGAGGCTCTGACTTCAAGTGGTGCTTCAGTCAGGGATCCTGACTTGACAGGTCATCAATAGTCGTTTTACCTTGAAAGTTTCTCATTTTGCTTGGCCCTCATTTAAGTGAAAGTAAGTCTTTAAAAAGAATAACATATCTTCGACATCTAACATAGTACCTGACCCCTACTGGGATGCTTCTAAATACCTGACAGTGAATATCCTGCATTCATTTTATTCCTGGATCCTTTCTGAAAGCTCTGTAGAGATCCTCAGCATCACTGGGAATATGAAGTGATAAGAATTTTCCAGCCAAAGGCAGGCATCAGAGTCTCCTAACACATGGTATATTGACCAAACAGGGGTAAAGTTCAGGGCCCTTGGAAAGCAGGTGCTGACAAGCCCTCAGGCAGAAGTGCCTAATGACCCACTGGGATGTTAAAGCCCCCCTCCCATGATCCATGTACCACTCAGCGAAGCCCTTGTGCACATGCATGAGCTCCCTCCTCATTTGTGTATGACATAGCCATGGCAACCCCCTGTGCGCATGCGCTAGGCAGCTTTTAAAAGCTGGAGGCGCCATCTTCCTCCCTCTCACTGCACATTGACTTCCCAGGCCTGTGCATGCCCTGTCTAATAAACGCCTAAGCAGGTTTGTTGCATGTTCCTTGTTTCCTTCTCACTCGCGCCAGGTAATTTCAATAAGGCTTGGGCCTTGGCTGTTTGGGAGAGTCTGTCACCCCTCAACAAGAATGACAGTAGCAGGAATTGTAAAAAGGAGCTAATGTAAGTGGCATGTTCCCTAAATAGCCAGTTTGACTTCATGCTTTCTGCTTTGGCTTGACATAGGTAGCTGCGCCACAAATCATTAGAGCAAAATTTAGAAATGCTAAATACCTCAGCAAGGGCCCAAAGTACATAAGGTACATGGATCTATTGTTCCAGACCCTTTTTCCTCCATGTACAGTTTTGTTTGCAGGACACAAGATAAGGCCTAAGGTAGGGCACAACAATGAGTTAAGCATAGGTAACTAGAAATAGGTAGATCTGTGATAGTTGAGGTTAACTGCCAACTTGAAGAATCTAAAATAACAATGGAGATTGGATTCTGGACATAGCTGTTGGGCAGTATATTATTGAGGAAAGAATATCTGTTCATTGTAGGCAGCACGATTCCCTGTCTGGGAGGTGGGACTGCAGAAATAGAGACAGAGAACCAAAGAGCTGTACACACTCATCACTCTGTTTCCGGATTGTGGTAATCAGCCTCTTTGAGCCCCTGCTGCCTTGGCTTCCCTCATGACGGACTGTATTCTGAAACCATGAATCAAAATAGACGAAACCTTTTCTCCATTATATTCGTTTTGTCAGAGTATTTTATCATAGTGACAGAAAAAAAAAACCTAAGACAAGGTTTAATGAGTCTACTTGTTGGTGATAATCCTGTTTTCTGGATGTTCTGACTGTTCAGTCTGTAACAGTAGTAGACAAAATTTTATATAACTGTGAAGTCTCTGACCCTGGCCACATTTCACTTTCATTACCGTTGTGGAGCACTGGCATAAATAATGCTCAAGAGCCAAAATTCTGCGCTAGGTTTCTTCATTGAGACTTAGCTTCAGAGAGGCAGGAAGTGGCCCATGACTTGTGTGCTTGGATCACTCATGTCTCAGCACTTTAAAGATAGATGACATTCAGACAAGTCACTACTTCTATTGGTTGGTTTCCACTGGAAAGAATTCCGTAGGGACCAGCAAGGATCTGACGGAAATTATGTCATCCAGGCCACTTCTGGCTCTGATGGCCCCACCACAATTGCCTTCCTTTCATTTTTAAGAAGTGCCAGATTCTCACCAACAGCAACGAGGCTGTGAAATGGTCGATGATCAGCAGATATCCAAGTAAGTTACCATCATCCATTCTGATTCATTGTAATCAGTGAAAGTTTAGGTCACACAAGAGCCATCTGTGAAACAGCATCCCCAGATGATTAAAACACTCCTGTACTATGAACATTTACAAATTGAAAATTAATGAGGAAACATGTTTAAAAATTGACTCTAGCTACCCAAGGGTTGGAAAATGCTTTGAAATGCATAAAGAAACCACTTGGCTATGCAGTCTTCCGCAGTGACAAATAAGTTGCATTACTTCTAAAATTCCTACTGTTGAATTAACTTTTCAATGTGTTGCTTATCTCAGCTGCATAGCAACAACATATCTCAAGAAGTATTAATATAAATCATAGCCTCCAATTTCTGTCCCCTAGGCTAATTCATTTTGCATTTTCCAACTCAAGGTAAATGACCCAGAACAAAGCAAAGAGATTCCTCATGAATGAGTAGCAAAACAACAAACAAAATTGTATTCTGCCAATGGGAAGGGTTTATTTGCTGTTAGAGTTCTTCTTGCGCTGGCAGCTGCAAATGCCAGACATTTTACAACATTTTCTACAAAACAGTCTTTCTACAGCATTATCTGGACAACAGGGTATTACAAGCAGGTTTTTACTTAAGAAAAATTTTACTCTGTTTTAAACTATGTACAACTTGGGTCCTTTGAAAGAACAGCAAGTACTCAGCTTCTGAGCCATCTCTCCGGTTTCCCAACCCCAGGTTAATCCTTTTTCAAAGTAGCCTTAGTTTTTCTCCTTTACACTTGCTACTTTGCCTGGAGTCAGGCCTTTTATTTATTAGCATTTGGGACAGAAATCTTGAGTAGAGAACTAGTTCAGAGGAGGAAACTCATTCTCATCCTCTAAAATGATGAATAAAAAGAGGAAGGTAATGTCGGAGCAGGGAACTAACACTTGACCCAGACCAAGTACATGCTTGAGGAGGTTAAAGTGCTCTCAACACATGTTATTGCATTCAGTTCTCCCAAAGTGCCTGAGTGGCAGATAGCCCAGTGCTGCTAAGAGAAAAGAGAAGCACAGTACACCAGTTACCATAATTGCTTAGGGTCAGTGCTGAGACCCTGAGTGGACCCTGCTCAGGTGTATGTATACACTACGCCAGCAGTACTCCATACAAGAGAGTACCAGGTGAACATAAACGCAGGGGATGGGGCAGAGGTTAGATGCACAGACAAACTTGCAAGAAGTCAGAGCAGATAGGCTTGGCAGGTTCCACAAACTAAAATTATTATAAAATTCATCATGTCCTCTACAAATACCATTGTTGATTACAGCCTCAAGTGGTCAGATGTGCAGACAGAAACAATCGGAACTGTTTGGCAGTGCATCTGAAGTGTTGTTGTAAACAGAGGTTTACATCATCCATCCAATAGAGAGGGTATCTTTCAAGAAGAGGCCAGTGCACGAGAGGACTCGGTTTCTGTGTTCTTACACACAGAGAGGAAAGGCCATGTCAGGACACAGCAAGAAAACAATGGTATACATGCCAAAAGAAGAACCTGGTCAGAAGGCAGATTTTCTGACCTTGTGATCCTGTGCAGTTCAGTCTGCAGAGCTGTGAAGAAAATAAGATGGTGTTGCCCTATTTGTACTGTTTTATTATGACAACCTTAGTCAACTAGTTCAGAAAGACTGAGGATCAGGGACATAGAGTAGGATATATCCTGATACCATGTGGGAGAGCAAAAATAAAGACAGTGTCCTACCAACAAGGATATCAAAACCTGAGTCTCCCACCTCTCTCATTTGGGATCAAACCACACTGTTCATATGAGTGAGGACTGGACGTCACATGAAATTGGACACCTCTGGCTTTTACTGTGCCCACTGTGGAAAGGTCTTTGTCCCTGGCACACAGTAGCAGCTCTATCCACTTCTATGGTACACTGAAGACGGAGCATATGAGGAAACAGGGCAAACTGTACTTTCAGGAAAGTTAAACCAAAAACAAACACTGAAGGAATAACTAGCCTCCTTTGCTTTAGTGGAAAGAATTTGAGTGGCAGCAGCATGTGGGGCAGGCAGTTGTTCTAGGACCCTCAGATTCATGGCCCCCTGAACATCCTAACTAACACTAGTTAGAATCTACATGGAAAAGAAACTTATCTGTGAAGGTGGGAAGTGAAGGGAGCAGTAGGGAATGACTCAGCTGCAATACAGAATGATGCCTGTACTAATTACATGGACAAGCATGAACTGAGAAACAACTTGCACTAGGCATGATCAGAGATTTGTGAAAGCAAAATCCTGCACAAAGGGGTTGGGAAATACCTCAGTTGGGAAGTGTTTATCATGCAAGCCTGAAGACCTGAGTTTGTCTCCAGCATTCCAATAAAAGGCAGAGGCATCGGTGTGCATCTGTAACCCCAGTCCTGGGAAAGGAGAGATAGGGGATCCTGGAGCCTGCTAGTCAGTCAGTAGGGCTTAATCAGTTACCTTCAGGTTCAAAGAAAACCCTGTCTCAAAGAGAAAGGTAGACAGATTTTGAGTAAAAGATACAACGTTCACTTATGACTTCCACATGAACATGTAAGCACACATGTGCATGCACACCACTTATTAGGAAATTATGTGAGACCCGAGTGAATTGAACAATCACAGACTCAAACATAATCAGCAATCAGGAGTAATAATGTGTAGAATATTTCCCAGTGCTTTAAGAAACCAGTAGCCATCCAGCCTAAATTAGGAAGTACAGACACTGTTAGCACTCTGGAAGCAGACTCTCACCTCTACTAACAGGATGAGGAAGAAATAAACCATAGGACCTGTACACACAGGTACAAGACCTCTCGAAGCAATGTACTTGAAACTCTTCAGGAACAAGTGGATAAATAGATTTAAACCTCTGGGGTATATTTAATGCAGTCAGCTACCTCCTCATACAGTCCTGGATACAGGGAATGCAGAGAGGAGATGTGGTTGCCCTGTCAAAATCCACCCGTGCGGCAGATGACAGATGTTGAGTCAGAATCCTGCTGACACCACCTTCCTGTCCATTAGCAAGAGTGGCTGAATCTCACTAAGCACTTCTGTGTTTTGATATACTTCCCTTTTCCGTTAGGAGCAGACTCAGGCTTAGGTCAAGGTATTGTTAAACCAATGTATTCATTTCAGGTTTCTGAAGGCAAGTTTCAGACAGTTCTATCATAAAAGAAAAGGATCAGCTCAAGTGAAAATCACCATAGGTGTGATATTTATTTTTAATTTGGCAAGTCATAGCAAGATGGTTTGGCAGATTAAAATCATAATGCATACAGTCAACTGTTTCAACATTATCAATTTGGCTCACATAGAACTTAGTTTGACAGTATGGGTCAATCATCTGACAGTCACGAAGCACTTTAGAAAGTACACTGTGGATGCCATCTGAAAGGGAAAGGAATCATAATGGACATTTCACGACTGTTTTGTTGTGGTGTCAATATGTTAAGGGGGAATATCAGTGTTCTTTAACGTTCCCTTTCGTTATCGTTAACTCGATACGTTAATGGTCTGACGTATCGAGTGCTAGACTCAGACTCACTATGGAGTCAAGAATGACCTCAGACTACTGATACTTCCCTTACATCCACATGAGTGCTAGTATTAGAGATCTCATTTATGCAATGCTGGATATTGGACTTTGTGCAAGCTAGGTAGACACTCTACTTAATAAACCAAAACCCCAATCCTTAGAAACACATTTTTTTAAAAAAGAAATTCACCTGGATATTTTCTTACTTAACAACTGCTACATTCTAATACAGATATTAAGGTCAGAGTCCCATAAACACGCAAAAACAGAGAAATAGAAATGCAGTTCTGATGTGGTATCTGAGGGGCAAAGGAATGTGTAGATTTGTGTGCTTGTGCGGGGGATATTTATTCAATTGATTCTATGGAAAATCTCAGGGAAGGTCTTGGATTGTCAGGCTAGGCAAAACAAGAGGAAAGAGTTTCATTCTAATAACACAGATATCTGGGGTTCAGTTGCATTCTGAAAGTTTTTGGTTTTCACCAAAAGTAGAAGGGGTGCAGGGTTTTGAATAGCTACTTGGTCTATGAGATTAAAGTTTAGATAGCACAGCTGACCTAACTCATCTAGATTTTCCTGTCCATCGCCAAGTGCCTGGGCCTCCTCATGCTGAGCATCATACCAGCTACCTCACAGACCATTCCTGACTGAGATGAGAGAGGAACCACACGGCCATGTGAAAATGTACATGTCTGACGCAATAGCAAATTTCCCTTGTGCTGAGGACAAAGATTTCAGGACTCAAAAGAGGACACAAATACGGCATGGACTGAGGGTGCAGAATTCTGTGCACATTTACCCCAACTAGCAGCCTAGCCACAACGGCAACTACAGAGGTGAGCCTAGGTAGAAAAGGAAAATGCATGAGGGAGTTCCAGGGCTTTGGATCAGCCTTCTGTTGAGGAATTCAACCTTTGGAAAACAAGCAGACTCAATTCAACAATATTTAGAGAAGGGTCACTTGCTAAGAGCCACAATGTGATAGTTAAAATAGCCAAAGAAATCCAAACCTGGTATAATCGGTGCAGAAATAGGGCCAGGCATCTTAACTATTTTAATTTGTACATTTTTTTAAGCTTTCCTTCCTCTTTTCTCTCCCTGGGTCTCTACCATGACAAGGTGATTTCCACACCACAGCTGGAGAAAGGCTTGTATAAAAGAGTAAATATGTAAGAAGCAAGATAAACAAGGTAGCAGATGAGTGAAGTTGGAATCATTCTTAGAGAATCTACCCAAAACCAGTACTGTGGTGGGACTTCCTCTCCACTCTAAGGTCAGAGTGAATTAAAAATGTCCACCTGTAAGTCTGCTTAAGGTTCAATGATATTTAACACGGCTACAAGGTAAAGTCATCTCCAACATGAATGATTTCAGTGGTTTCAGCCATTTGTCAGAGGAGACGACTCCTGATGAATATACACCTCTGCTCATTCCCATCTAGCACCTGTCAGTTCGTCTATCTTTCCTTTCAGGTGCAAAAAATTCTCTTTTATTGTTCCTCCTGTTTTGTTTTTATAAATGCATCCTGAGATGTCAGCGGCTTTGTTTGGGGTTCATTTTTGCCAATAAACAGTACAATTTGAAGATCAGAAAATGAATTTCATTCATAAAGACTTTTTTTTAGTGGCTTTATAGTTTCTGATCACTGTGGGCATTGAAATATTTCCAGAAAAAATGTAATACACATATATTTGTTGTGTGTAAGGTTGGCGTTTTAAAACAAATATTTAAACATAAAAAATAGGATGTAGTTCAATAGCAATTCAAATTTAAAAATAGATTCTTTAACCTTAATGGCTGTCCTTTAAAACATCTAAATTAATTGTGTCCCCTCTGAGGGAAAGTCCAGATGGAAAAGAAAGTGCCACGACAATAGGGACCAGCAATGAATGAACAACCTGTCCAGTGAGGACTGTGATATCGCTTAGGTCAGGTCAGAGTGACTGCCATGGTTTCCTAGGTTTGTTTATGCAATCTGTAGCCATAGCAATGATCTTGTCTTCCTGGAAAGGCTAGTGGGACTGGATGGGTGGTGCTATATATGTTAAAATGTGAGAAATAAAGCCGTGTTCCTGACAGTTCTTTTTCCATCCCACTATACAGGAATTATCAAAGTGTCCCAGTAGAGTATTGTCCTAAATTTTTTACCTCATTAAAGAAAAATCTACTGGAACACTTACTATGTGTTGGAATTCACATGGGAAATGAAGCAGGTATAGTTCTCAAACAGAGACCATCACACATAATGAAAATAGAAGAAACAAGTAATATATACATGTGTGTGTGTGTGTGTGTGTGTGTGTGTGTGTGTGTGTGTGTGTGTTTAGAACTTGTGGGAATTGGCTCCTTCTACCATATAGGTCCTGAGTATGGAACTCAGGCCGTCAGGCTTGGTAGTAGGCACCATACCCCCTAAGCCATCGTATTGACTCTGCTTTAGTTGGTGTATTGGGAATGACTGGTCCAGTCTAGCTTGTTGGGTCTGCCAGATTACAGATTTTGATCTAAAAATACTAGAATTTTTTTCAGCAATCAATTATAATTACTCTTTTCTTCTCAAGGTCAGTTGACTACTTCTGTTCCTTAGTCCCAGGATGCTGTACCACATATCAGTCATGTTCAGACCTCAGACTATTCTGGTCTCTATTTCTCTAGGGCTCCAGGTTCCCTACTCTCTTGACCTGTCCTTGACTACCATCTGATAGGTGAGTTTAGGCTTTGGAGGTTCACATTGCTCCTGGGATATCACCTTCTTCTGTGACTGGTGGCTTAGCCTTACTTCTTTGTCTTTTCCTCCCCATCTATCTTGGCCTACAGATTTGTCCTAGCTCTACCAGTTGCTTAGTTTGAGGCTGGATTTCCCTAGGCTGTTGACAGTGAGCCACATGCTCACTTTAACCCCTAAACCCTCAAGCTGTCATGAGAATCATTCAATTATTTTTTGCGATCTCCCTCTGCCCTACACATTTTAGCGTTTTTGACAGATAGAGTCAGGCACAGCCCATTATAAAAGCTCGTTTCTCTAAATTCAATCTGGTCCTGCAGACCTTGGAAAAATAATTATTTCTTTTCATAATAGCCTGTGACTAAATCTAATGTGTGGGAGGACAATGGCCCTTAAACCTTCAAAGAAAGCCAGAAAACAAGTCTAATAGTAAGGCGTCCTATTGATAAATTGTAGTTCTAAGCTGCAAAAGTGCTTATTCACTGACCAAGAGCCTTGCAATTTATTTTACTTCATTAGATGCTGAATCCTTCAGAAACCTGCTGGAATTCCAGGAGCCTTTAATGCAATTATTATACATATGTTTGATCAAGGTTTTGAGGCTACTTGCAACCCAGTGGTGAAGTTCAGATGACATTTTGTCACTCATATGCTAATGCCATTTCAGACCTCTGGGAAAATACAAAGCAGAGCAATGTTTAACACCAACACCAATACTGGGGTTATGAACCTGTGGCTAGACAAGTCATAGGCCCTAGGGAAGAACCAAGTAAACATGGTATCAAACAGACTAATGACTTATCATTATACCCACAGAGGAGGGCATTTTTCTACTCCCATCAAAGAAGTTTCTGGTCACTATAACAGAGAATAAGAGACTAAGGAATACTAAGCATAAATGGGACATCTCTATCTACACCTCCTTTTCCTAAAGCCCGGGGGTCACTGAAGAAGAGAAGGGAGAAAGATTTTAAGATCTAGATTGGATGAATGACTGCAAGAAAACAGTGTACTCAAGACACAGAAAGGTGGTTGTACCTGTGAATTCACAGAAGTTGAAACAGCATGAAAGTCTGTGCAAGGTCAAGCCAGGAGAAAATCAGAAAATCCTCAGCATTGACGGAAAGGTAGACAAGAAGACTCACACTTAGCAAGGAGCTACCAGCAATTAATAGATGCTTGAAGAGGGAAAATCAGTTTCTTTCAAGTTTTTTGGTCCTGGTAAATTAGTTGCCTACAATCCAATGGAAGACTGCATATTCAAGAGCAGAACAGCACAAATTGACAACATATATATATATATATATATATATATATATATATATATATATATATATATATATAATGGTTGGTGGGAAATGTGGGTGAATCTGGAAGGAGTGAGGGGGAGGGAATAAGATTAAAAAACATTGTAAGAATTTCCCAAAGAAATAATAGGGTAAAAGCTAAACCAAATCAATTCTATAACCTTTATTTTAAAAAATATCAGCAATTAATTATTTTTCTACCGTGACAAACATCTCAGTGATCTCTGGAGACTCCAGTGCAAAATGTATCAAGTCCCTATCTTAATAAGAGAGCTACACGTGAAGGATAGATTTCTGACTTTGGGAAATAATATTCAAAGTCAAATTATTATCTGATTCTCACATTATCTATACTTTGGTCATATCAAGGAACTATCTAGCATGTGTGGAAATACATTCCATATCCATTATCAATCTTTGCCCCTTTCTTTCAAATAATGAAGGTTCTTATATAAACTTATTTTATAACAATATCGAACTTACACACAGACAGACACCATGCCTGGTAAAACACAAGAGCTGAGCATGAAGCTTAGTTCAACGTAGAAACCCACTGCCCACCCTGACAGCCAAATTTGTTTTGCAATTTACAAGTGTTACCAGGCTGTGTGTTTAAATAAATTCATAGCAACTAACTTTCAAGACCTTTGCAAGATTTTCAACAGTAGTATGTCTCAGGGAGGTTCAGTCCAAATGCCTTTAGATTACTGTTCAATTTTTTTTAAATTGGAGGCCATGGTAATACAAAACAGACGATAATGTTAGCTCTTTTCTTATCTAGCTGATTTCTCTCTGCTTGGTAGCACTGACCTGTTCAAGCACACACAAAAGGTCATGAAAACAACACCCACCCAACACATAAGTACACACACACACAGACTTGATTGTGCATGTAAACTCCCACACCCATTCACAGCTCCCATTTTTTCTCCACTACAGCCACGGCCATCTTTATGCTCTGACCTCTAAGCAAAAATTTGGCAAAGTTCTAGAGGAATGTCTCACCCTCCGTGTGTCTGTGGATCATCAGTGACATACAGTCTGCCCAAACACTGGAAAACCTTCGTGAATGATACTAAACAGCCAAAGACTACATTCCTAGAAAAGGTGGGTGGCCCGGGAACAAAAGTCTCCTTCTATTTGGAGACTCTCAGAGACCACATTTCTATCTGTATACAAGATGACCTATGGTAAAGCATGTGGCTTCTGATTGGAAATATGAAGGCTTTGAGGACAACATTACCCATTGGATATTACCCAAAGCAGTGTCTGAAGGAGAGAAAGATGAGGTTAGTGCTGACTCTCTCTTTTTTTAAATTGATTTTATTGAGCTATACATTTTTTTCTCTGCTCCCCTCCCTCCCTCTCTCCTACCCTCCAACCCTCTCCCATGGTCCTAATGCTCTCAATTTACTTAGGAGATCTTGTCTTTTTCTACTTCCCATGTAGATTAGATCCATGTTTGTCTCTTTTAGGGTCCTCATTGTTATCTAGGTTCTCTGGGATTGTGATTTATAGGTTGGTTTTCTTTGCTTTATGTTTATATAAGTGCTGACTCTCATAATAAAAGAAGAGGCATTCACACTGAGAGAGGGAGTCAAGGACAGTAGCTCATACCTGGAGGAATTTCTCTTTACCTCACCACTCCCTTTCTACTATTCTCAGGGTGATTATTTATTTTGTTTTAATGTGGCCAAAGAAATGAATTTGGTAATACAAAAAGTTTCTGTGTGTGTATCTTTTGGTAGTAGGAAGAAAAAAAGATTAGCAAGCCTAGGATTCAGGGCCTCTATGAGAGTAGCCCGTGGAGCCATCCCTCCAGTGCCTAGCTTCAGTATTCTTTCATTCACTTCAGGATACACAAAACACATGTGGAATTTATCTGTTCTCCAAAGATACAAAACTATAAGGATTCACAGGGCTATGATGGATGATGTGATGCAGCGCCTTCCCAAATGTTCTAAGTGCCTTGACAATAGACTCAGCAGAAGTCTATTGGGCACAAGGAAGGCTCACGCAGAAAAATAAGTGGTGTCCTCTGATTTATGATGGGATTCAGACATGGGCAGCGGGTCTTTTGTCTTCGAGGAGATGCTTTGTTAGGAGTCCTCACGGTGTCATCTGAAACACATTTGCGTCACTGCATTTCCTCTGTAAATCTCTGGTAGGGATCACTGTAATCCAGCCCTCCCAATGGCATGGTTATATCATATACCAAATTGAATCCTTGGGGCCATCTGCTGATATGTACTTTCTTTGTCAAATACTTTACCATTTACCCAGCACACTGGCAGGGCTTTACCATAACCCACACATCCCAAATCTTAACCAAGATGAAAAGAAATTTTATAGCCTAAAATAGCTATGATTAATTAGGGACTTTGTTAGATGAATTACATTGACCTGTCCAGGGTCCTAAAGCAAGATAGATCTAGAATAAAGCCCAATTACTTGATCTTAATTCAGAGTCCTTTTGGCCTGACTATTTGGCTATTTCCCAGGAAGCCTTGAGTATTACAAGGGGGTGTGTGAACACTGAAATCTCTGATGACGAGCTCTTGAATCAAACTGATATGGTCCTATAATGACCCCGTGTTCACCTTTTAATTAGTTTACTTAGGACAGCTTACCCTATCACTTTATTAAATACTTCAGTTCAGCACAAATATAAATATTGTTTGTTTGGTCTTGAGTTATATACAATAAAGTTAGGTTCTAGTTATAGAGGAAGCTTATTTTAATTCTATTTTTACATTTATTTGTGTGTGTGTGTATTTATATGCACTCACATACTTAAGAACATGTGTAGACATCAAAGGACAACTTGTGGGGAGTTGGTTCTCTCCTTCTAGCACATGGGTTCTGAGGCTCAAACTCAAAACAACCTGCTTAGCAGCAAGCATTTTTTTTTTATTCTGGTCCATATTGTTGGCCCAGGAAGGAATTAGATGTGTTCTTCTGTGTGTGCTATGCATGCACGTATGTAAATATTTTACTTGTGTAAGCACTTATTTTTCTTTTAATTCATTTATTTGGCAGATGTCTGTGAGCACCCACTGGTGCAAGAATCTGTGAGACATATGGGTAACGTTCATCTTTCAAGTGAATACTGCTTCATCAAATTGACAGATCACTCAGGAGTCTTACATCATTTGTGATGAGTTTGAGAAACCTATGAAAGATTTAGAGGTATTGATTTTAAGTCAAATACACCCAAACTCCTGCATATGCAGGTGACTAACGTGCCTTTTAGAGGCATTTCTTTTTCTATTCAGTTTAGTAGTAAACATATATAATGACCAGGGTTACTCTGGTTTTCTGCTCTGTTACATTTCCTTTCTCAAACAGGGCTTTACCTGATGTAGATTTAACCAGCATGGCCACTTCTCAACTTTTGTATTCCTCTCATTTTAATCTAAGCCACTAATGAAAGTATTGAGAAAAACTGACATAGAGAAGAAAGCCTATAGCCGTTCATAACCGGTCCTATTCTATACCACTCTAAAATAATTCATCAATAACAGTAAAATTGGAGAACCTAAAAAAGATTCACAGGTAAGCAAGGCACAAAATAGCCTGAAATGTTAGCCAAATAAGTCCCTGTGAAATCTCAAGTTAAAACTTTGCAAAGTTTCCTGGCCACTGTAATTTAATCATGATATATGGCCCCCATATATAGCTATGTTTACATGACTGGGTACATGACTGGCCTATTTTATCATCATCATCATTTTTTTTATCTTGTACTACTAAGTAGAAGTCAGTGGAACTACCCAGATGCATTCCTGTTCTCTTATTGGGAAGTTCGAATGAACCTGCTACTTTCTAAAGTTGTGCATATTATGTGACCTACTCTGGACAATGCAACGTCAGAGACAGATATGCTTTAGATTTCTGCAGGAAACACAACAGGAAGGCATTATTCACTCTAATCCCCTTTCTCAGTGATTGCAGCAACTGTGTCAGAAGCATGTTAGGTCCCTGAGTGAGTATGACAAAGCACTTGACAGCATCCATTTGGTAAGGGAAGATAAATAAGAAGAAATGACTGCTGCATTGAGACTAGATTCATCCTCACTGACACCTCTGGAATAATCACTGGAGTTTTCATAGTCAGATAAAACTATCTGAGGGCTGGCAAAATGGCTTTTGTTATGCAAGTATGAGAACCTAATATTCAACTCCCACATCAAAGCTAGGTGTGTCACTGCATGCCTATAGTCTAAGAGATGGTGAGACATGGATATAGAAGGATTCTTCATCTTGTTACCCAGCCAGTCCAGCCAAATTGATAAGATCAGTAAGAGACTCTCTCTCAAAAAATATGGTGGAGAGCTATTGTCTTAGGATTTGGCTTTTTGATAAAGCAGTTGTTATGCAAGTATGAGAACCTAATATCCAACTCCCACATAAAATCTAGGTGTGTCACTGCATGCCTATAGTCTAAGAGATGGTGAGACATGGATATAGAAGGATTCTTCATCTTGTTACCCAGCCAGTCCAGCCAAATTGATAAGATCAGTAAGAGACTCTCTCTCAAAAAAATATGGTGGAGAGCTATTGTCTTAGGATTTCTATTGATGTGAAAGGACACCATGACCATGGTAACTTTCATAAAGGTAAATATTAAATTGAGGCTTACACTATCAGAGGTTTAATCCATTATATTCAATGGCAGGAACAAAGGCAGCATGGAGACAGACATGGTGCTGAAGAAGGAGTTGAGAGTTCTACAACTTGATCCACAGGCAATAGCATGAGCATAGGAGACCTCAAAATCTGCCCTCATAGTGACACAGTCTCTCTAAAAAGGCCACACCTATTCACAAAGTTACACCTCCTAATAAGTACCACTCTTTATAGGGGTCATTTTCTTTCACCATTCCTATAGAAGAAGATACCTAACATGGACCTCTATTCTCTAAATGCATGTACACTACAAGTACATATAAACAAATACATACATATGCCTTCAACATACATTTTCCAAAACAAAGAAAGACATCTGAGTTCTTTCTCGGTTACCTGAAAGCTTCTATACTTGTGGTCACCTTGATTTACCCATTTGCATTCCTACCAATCACATCAGTCACCATCATAGTAGTCTATGCTGCTTCTAGGATTCCAACTCTCTTAAGAATTCTACCTTGCAATGATCTATTTTTTCATAATGCAGTTGAGTACCATGGCTCATAAGCCAGAATTATTTTCACAGTTTTGTTTAGTTTATTCTTACAACAAAAATATCTCAAATATCTCTGTTGTTTCATTGATGTTGATATAAGTGTCAGGAACTGTCAACCCAGGGGTTTGTAGTATAAATGACTATCAGGTGGGAAATTATCCCAATTCCATGTAGCTCTGAGCTACACTCTCATGGAAATACTCAAGCATGATTTTTGGAGAAATTGTGCTCCTGTTATTTAATGCCATCTGTGATGTGATAATTATTCATTATAATCAAGTTGTTCTTTAGTAAGTTCAGCATGGACCACAACTTTGTATTCCAAGTCACTGAATAGTTCTGACACATAGAATGAGCTGAGGCTGAGGAGATAAGCATCCTTACAAGACAAATACAATTAAGACTGAAAATGGAGGAGGAACTTAGTTAAAATGAGAATCCCATCCCCCTACAAATCTTCAGTCAGGAAAATATATTGAGTGATTCCTGAATTGATGTCCACTGGTAGATATAGCAATCAAAAATGTATAACCTTTTCTAGGACTGAATGTAGTTCTACTGGTGCTGCTGGAGAGTCTGCATATGATCTAACTCTGTTATTTTAGTTCCTTCATGTCAATGGGCTGACCACCTCATATTTCTTGCTATCCTTTCCAGTCGTTCTTAAACCCCTTAAATACTATAGAAGAAAAAGAATGAAGCCTCAGTTTGGCCTTGGTGCTACAGGCCTACCTGAGGAAGTATTTACAGGATGTGGTTTGAAGGGAACCCATGAAATTAGGCTAATAAAGACGATGGCAGTCAGTGGAGACCAGAGAATAAGCTCTCTTTTTACAAACGTTCTCTAGTCTTACGAAGACCCATCACCTCTCTGTGGGAAAGCCACTGAGCTAGCATTTACTATTTTGAGATCATGATCCACTTTCCAGCCTACCTCTAACCTCCCTATCCACCTCCTAAAGTAATTTCTTCTTGTAAGATCTTGACAGGGGTATTAAAAATTCATAAATGTATTGCCTTTTGCTTGCAATGAAAACTATGGTGAAAATTTTCGTTAAAAACTCTTGCATAATATAGGAAGTAAGAGACAGCCAGGTCCTTATAGATATTTAGGTAACACTGAGTTATACATACACAGATGGAAAGGTATTCTACTAAAGCTGAGGACTTCTAGAGACCTTCCCCAAAGGAGCCTTAAAGACTGCTATTAGAGACAAAAATAACATGGGTATTCATTCATTCATGCGTCTCTGTTTTTTTCTTTTCCCCCAGATATCTAACCAAAGTGTTCAAAATGACCATAGATGCATGAAATATCCAAACAGTTCTTGTAGATGATGGCAGAAGCTCCAGTTGTTGTCTCTTCTACACGTATCTGCGGCCCAGAGTCTCAAAGACCTATTTCTCTCAAATTGTTGGTCTGACAGCTAAGTAGTTTGCCTGATGGAACTTTGTAAACTAAAGGGATACTCCATTAACTCATTTCTTAGTCCACAGCCATTACAAATGTGTATGGGCACAAAGAATTTGTCAGCTAAGTAAGTGCAAGAGAAAACACTTTGGTAAAGGAATTCAGGGTGTCTGTTAAGTTAACTTATATCAGTTATTTCACAGCCTTGGTCTAGAAGGCCAGGGAATCAAGTCCAACCATGTATTGAAAGGCCAAGCTTCTATATGAGATCAGAAAGCAGACTGTGATCGAGAACTTGGTATTTCTTTAGTGATGAAAAAGTCAAAATGCTTCCCAAAATATGGATGCTATTCCTCATCTTCTCTATAAGGTAGAAACACCACAGTTATAAATGTTATACAACTGATTATATGATATGGGAAGATAGTTTTTGAGAACAAAAAATCACAGCACTCAATCTGTGAAAGCATTCTTTATCCTGTTTTGAAATAACCTATTGAGGCCATTAGATAAGATACATAGTTAACACAGGGGGAAACTCTATTGCTTAAAAGTTATGTAGGGGGTTTAGAGAGTTGGCTCCGTATTTAAAAGCACTGGGTATTCTTCTAGAGGACCTAGGTTAGACTCACAACACTCACATATGAGCTCACAGTCATCACAACTTCAACTCTTAAGTCCCCAATACCTTTTTCTGGCTTCCATGGGAATTGAACACATTTTATTCCTATATTTATACAAATACTCAGTTGCATAAAATAAAAATTAAAAAATCAGATAGCTAAAGTGGACCTCTGGCCTCCACACATATAGATGAGCAATCCCACACACATTCAGATTCCTTCATACATCACTCATACACACACACACACACACACACACACACACACACACACACACTCTGCCGCCACTCTTCTAGGTAATGGAGATACAAATGTTAGAAAAGTCAAAATTCACCTTCGGTGTGTGATTAAGACATTGCTTAGAAGAATGAAAAATAAGAAAATAAATTAAAAACATCCAAAACTCGATAATCTTAAAAATGAAAGGAAATTCTATGTATTGTGTAAAATTATAGAACTAGAAAAAACATGCTGAATTATGAGACATAATAAGAAGATCAAACTCATTATGATGTATACTTGACCAAATCTGCAGGGCAGCTGTCTGCTGAGCCTCTGGTGAGAAACCAGTTAATGCTCTCTTCAAAATAAAATAGATACCAGTTTAATCCCAACCTAAAGAAATCCAGACTCAAGATAAATGGAAGCTTGATATACGTTGTCTATTGTGCTAGCTGGAGTGTTTTAGTTGATAAACTGTGAATAGAAGCATGGAAGCGGACAGTGCTAGAACCAGGAACAAAGAGTCTGCATAATTTTCTAACCCTCAATCAGCAGGCTGATCTGGTTAGTTATTTGATTCTTTTCCCTCTTTCTTCTTAACCATTCTCTATAAAGCTGCTAGACTTTGAATGTTTCGAGACTCTAACTAATCTTCAAATATGGACTTGAGGTTACTTATTCCCTTCACTGAAGAAAGCACCTCTATACTGGTTACTCGGCATACTAATAGTTTCCAGAAATATGAGAGGCAAAATGCCCCAGAGAGAATGTGTATGTATGGGAGAGGGTGTGGAGACAGTGAGGAAGCCAGGTGGTGGCAGGATGGGGTGGGTGGGGTACTATCCATCTTATAGGAACACTAGTAATTTGCATGAAGAAAGCAGAAAAGAACTAAGAAACATTAAAGAAAGAAAAGAAAGGGAGAATGAGGTTTATGAAGGTGAATAACTTCTTCCTGGCTCAAGTCAGCTTTTAAAATAACATACACCATGCCTTTTACAAAGGTAAAATGCAGCCAGGCTTTTACTAGAAAAGGATTGAGGGAGATACTACAAGAAAGGAAGAGGCGTCGGGGAGAGATTTTCCTCACCACATGATTCTGAAGGGAGCTCTGCCCAGCCTTTAAAGATTGCCACTTACGCCAGCACTACACACCATCAGATAATGAAAACAGCCCCCCGCATGTTTTCAAATCCCCATTTAAAATTTAAATTCATTAGTTTATGAGCTGCTGGGAATTGACAGTTTTACACCCCAATCCTCCTGGAAATTTATGTAAAGGATGCCACAGAAATGGAATAGGGGGACGTCTTCAAGCGAAAACACCAAACACAAATTGCTAAATAAAAATGCATCCGACACCGATTTGCTGTGGGTCATATAACTGAGAATGTCGTTTTTATTAAGGGGAAGTTCTTTAAGCATTTGCTTCCAACCCAGCCATGCTTTCTTACCAACATTTAAAATATTAATGTACTGTTTTTATTGCCTCCTTCCTCTACTGCGGGGCGCCATCCTGTCCAGCAGGAATGAACCCCACCAAAAACGAGAATTCCTTCTCTGGTCACATCTTTATTTGGAGCATTCCCTTGAGGAAAATTGGGGGAAGGGAAGATAGAGCAGGGACGAGAGAAAGCTTAGAGAGAGGAAGTAGGGTCCCGAGGCATCTGCTTTTAAACGGTGGAGCGGCTTGAACGCTGTCCTGATTGGTTAATGCCATTCTGCTGGTCTGAGCATGTGCAGGCAAGGGTGCAGGCAGGGGTGCTCAGCCCCACATGGCTACCTCCAAACTGCAGGACCACCTGTGCCTCCAGGTGGCTCCCAACATCTCCCCCTAATTATTGTCTTTAAGAGCAATAAGGCAAAACTATTTTCCAATCTGGTCCCCACCTAGACGCAGCATGCCAAGGATATCTGCTCCCACCCATCCCCAAGGAGGGAAAAGGCAAAATAGAGTCAGAGATAAGAGGTTGCACAGGGTGTTGCTCAAGTCGATGGTGTGAAACAGCTGCTCTTGGCACCGCCCAGAAGGTCATCTCTGCTGCCTCCGCACGAATCTTCCACAGCAGGACACTCAGCATCCACTGGGTCGTCTTCTTTATCTCTCTGGTCGGTCTCGCTGGCATCCAGATGTATGTCAGCATTCCTAGAAAAACATAAACAAAACTCTCCTCCCAAATTAACATTTAAGAGTACTAAAAACTCTCAGTGTAAAAATTCAGCACAATCAGTACTGGAAGTAGGCTGGTTTTGAACTTAGAGATCTGCAGGTCTCTGCTTCAAAAAGCAAATCTTGTTTGCCTGTACCAGCAAAATTTTGAATTAAAAATTAAGTGTAAAGAATGCAAGAGAAATCCTTTCTCTGGGGGAAGCTGTCACTGGTAGTGTAGTCCCCCTCTATTGTTTAAAAACCAAAGCAGTTGTCACTGGGAATTGAACTTAGGACCTTTGGAAGAGCAGGCAATGCTCTTAACCTCTGAGCCATCTCTCCAGCTCCCCTATTTAGATGGAAAAACCTCTAGGTAGCATTGTTTATCTCACCAGGTGCCTCAGGCAAAAGGTCCGCCTTTCTTTGTTACCTAGGATACGGTAACCAGGTAAACATGCCTTTATTATGATAATCACGACCAGTTCTTTAAGGGAGAATGGGCGTAGCATCGATCATCTTACTACTTCCTGCTGACAAAGGGGCGATGTTTGGGGGATAAATGTTTTTATCTGACTGAATTTTTGGCGACAAATGTTTTTATCTGACTAAATTCTTGGCGACCTTGACTGAGGGCGGCAGCAGCGGAGGCGGCGGCTGCCACAGCTCCGCCTCTGAAGCCCATTATGGCGCGCTCCGCATGGCCCGAAGGCATGGCTCCGCCCCGGGCCGTGGGCGGGCTCGCCGGTTATCCCGTAACTGCGAACTGTACCTCAGCCTCACCTCAGGCATTGAATTCGCACCGCCAAGCTCCGGCGAGGGGGGGCATCCGCCCACCCGTGGGGGGGCTTCTCCTGCCCGGTCCGCCCGCGCGCAGAGCCCCGTTCTCTGGGAACTCACCTCCCCGCTCGCCCATGTTGCTATGGAAACACAGTTTTTCCGCAGAGCCGATTCAGCTCCTCTCTGCCTTCTATGGCGCCGCTGCTCACCATGCAGCTTCCGCCTCAGTCAGGCGAGTCCGCTCAGGTGCTGAAAAAGTTCTCCAAAAACCATAGCCCCGCCAGAAGGCCTCTGATGTCACACGGACTTTAGCCCGCCCGCGACCTGGCTATTCGTAGGCCTCCAGCAAACTCCCCGCCAGCAACTGGTTGCGTCTCCCTCCTGAGTAGCTGGGATCACAGGTGTGCACCACCGTGCCTGGCCCACTTCCGTGTTTTTAATCAGGCATTACCGCTCAAAGGCGGGCCGGCTGCCGCCAGCACTCTCAGCACGATCAAGCAGCTTGTCTTTCTCAGTCAAAAATTAAAGTTTTTTGTACGTGAGAGCCAGAGACTGAGCTCTCTTAACAAAATTAGGCGAAAATCACCTCCAAAAGCTCTGTGGCTCTTTAAGAACAGGGAAGGCAGTGATCAAGTTCGCCTCCCTACGAGACTGTTGCCTCCAGTCTCTAACAGCGAGTATGCACGTGGAAGCCGCGGATCTCCCAACCGTAAACCTCGCTTTTTCTCAGCTCCACCTGCACTGAACTTAAGGGATTTTTCTTCCCCGTTGCTTTTTGTACCTTCTTTCAGATACCTTAACTTTGATTTTTTTTTTTTTTTCTTTTCTATTTAGGCCTATCCTTTGAAATTCCTTTTTACATTTCTTTTCCTCCCCTTTCTGGGGATTTCAACCGACGTCACTCACCGCTCCATGTTCTCAGAGTTCTGAAATTCAAGGCTCTCTGTGCTGGTGTCTGATCTTGGCTTTTTCTCCCGGGCTTTCTCAGGGTCCCCCGGCGTAGTTGTCAGGGTCCCTCAGCGTCCCGGAGTTTCGAGCACCAGTTGCGGGGCGCCATCCTGTCCAGCAGGAATGAACCCCACCAAAAACGAGAATTCCTTCTCTGGTCACATCTTTATTTGGAGCATTCCCTTGAGGAAAATTGGGGGAAGGGAAGATAGAGCAGGGACGAGAGAAAGCTTAGAGAGAGGAAGTAGGGTCCCGAGGCATCTGCTTTTAAACGGTGGAGCGGCTTGAACGCTGTCCTGATTGGTTAATGCCATTCTGCTGGTCTGAGCATGTGCAGGCAAGGGTGCAGGCAGGGGTGCTCAGCCCCACATGGCTACCTCCAAACTGCAGGACCACCTGTGCCTCCAGGTGGCTCCCAACACTCTACCAGAATTTCTTTAACTGGTTCCACACATATAAAACATGCTCCATGCATCTACAGCACGGCAGGCATTTCTTTCGTCTTCTGCTGTAGGAGGGGGTTTGCGTGCCTCGGAGTGGTTTCTTTCTGACAGCTTACATCACAACTAGGCTGCAGTGTCCTGATTTGGGAGGTTTTAATTATAATAGAGTCTGATATATACCAGGAGACTAGACTTCAGAAATGCACGAAGGTTTGTGTCTGGTTTGGTTTTAAGGCTGGAATTTAGTTCTTACTTTTTAAAACACAGTTCACTTGGGGCTATGCACATGAATTTAATTTGTCATGAATAGGAGGGACCCAGGGTGAATCAAGGAATCAAGCGGCTGAAGAAAAACCCCGCCAGAGGAGTGGAGGGGGTGAGGGAGGGGAGAAGGGGTTCGGAAGGAACTGGGAAGAGGGAATGGAGGGGAAACTTTGATTGGGATGTAAGAACAAACAAACAGAAATAAACAAAACATATTTTAAAAAAGAAAAAAAAAACTCACATTGTGCCTATCAGTTGATGCTTTAGTTGATTCCAGATTCAGTCAAACAGACATCCAAGATTAGCCTTCATAAGAATGGATTTATTTATCTATTTATTTGGCACATGGGGTAAGGTTCTGGTCGAGGCTGCATCCATACCGGACTGTGGAAGTGCCCATGTTGAAAATCATTTGCTGATGTTTACACATGACTGTCTGTTTCTTCTCCCCATCTACTCCATTCTCCTTTTACCAATCCCACACTCTTTTGGCTGCTCTGTACATCTTTACAGCAATTGTTAAAAATCGGCAACACAAATCCCTAACTTGTTCTTCCCTTTTCAAGACAGTTTTAATTATTTTGTTTTTTTTTTCTCCTAATCAAATTGAAGATCAACAACCTTTTAAAAATGCTGCTAAGGCCCAGTCATTAGAAAGGAAATCTTGAGGATGCCAGAAGAATGTCCTTCCATGACTGAACTTTCAAGGTAACTTGAAGAAGAGAACTATTAAAACTCTCTTATCATACAGGTGGCTTACAAATTCATGACTACTTAAACCATAATTCTACTCCGCGAATACATATTTTTCAAAGATTAGAAATTTAGATAGTAGTAAGTTACATTGAGAAGGTCCCATTTTATAGACTACCGTGCTATGTGGTTTGACTTGTAAAATGTTCTTCAGAGACTTTTTGAAAGTCTCTTTCAAAACTTTGAAAGAGTTGAACACTTGCTTTACTGCTGATGGGGCTAGAGTTGGTCACTAAGTGTTGGACCTTGAGTTTTAGCATGTACTTCCTGTTCATGCATTGCTTCCTGACCACCTACGCCATGTAGCCAGAAGATTCCAGCTCCTAATAGCAGCATGCCTTTCCTTCTATGATGGACTCCATTTCTTGTCTCTATAAGTCAAAATCAGCCTTTATCTAGCTAAGTTGTTTCTTACCACGTATCCTGCCATAGCAACTACAGAAGCAACTTACATGGCTGATTTCAGGAGCACATGGAGGCAGATTTCATTCTCTTTCATCTTTCTATTCTCTGAAATAACTGAGTTTCCAGCCCATACCCGGTACTTACATAGTAGTTAGGAAATTTCTCTCTGCGTGCTAAAGCCACGCAAGCCCACTCACTTTTATTTGGGTAGGTTCACCCTCACATCTAACACCCCTCCTACCCTGCTTGTATGACCATTATACTGATTTTCCTTTTTCCTCATCACATAACCATGTTTTTTTTTTCCTTCAAGATTATATGTCAGGTGTGGGCAGGCACAACCTTTTATATTTCAGCGTGTTCCCACAGGCCTTTGCCCAAGAGAACAATAACTGTGTGGTGGGGAATGAAGGCCAGAGAACAGGAGGCAATATATCAAGGCAGCTAGCAAGCCCCAGCGGCTTCCCGCGTCACAGACACTCAGTAAATGTCAGCCCATTGAAAAAGTACTTAGCCTTACTGCTGCGCAGCTCTCAAAGGCAGGGACAGAGTCACAGTTTCTTCACATCAGTGAAGGAATCGCCCACGGCAGCAGTTCTTTTAGACAAGGAATCAAATCAGACTCTGTTTCCTTAACACCTAAAAAGAAGCCAAGTCACCATCACAGCCTGCATTTAAGACAAAATAAAAGAGGAGGGAGAACCATGGGGAAGACATCTTCCCAAAGCCCAGGGAATCAGGGTTGAGCACCAAGTACTCTTCTTAGCAAAGTGGAGCACAAATGCACAGGAAGCAAAAGCAAACCCCAACAATAGCAATAATACAATAACAGTCCATGGAGCCAGAAGGGATTGGTGAGATTTACGAGGAACTAATCAAGGCCAGGCTCCAAATGACCCAACCTCTCACTCCTATCTTGTCTTTGGAGAAGACATGCGGAGAACAGCATGTAGACTGACTGTTCTACAACAGGGCAGATCCCTGTCCACTTCTAGTAGCCCTCTTTCACACAGAACTGAAGTCAGGACACATGCAGTCTCTCCTCAGGTGAGTCGCTCCTACTCTTTTGCTCCTCACTGGTCACTGCATTTTAGAGGTTTTATATGTGCCAACATTTTCTCCACCCAGAGAATCTCCTCGCCCTCCTATTCCTGAACCTCAAACTTCAAGCCCTTCAGTAACTTCCTTAGTTCTCCAGTTCAATCAACTTCCATCCTCTTATTTCCTCTGACATTTGGAAACTCACAATTTTCAGAATTTGGGGATTCCATCAAATTGTGGGCAGATCCATGTTGTTGAAATGTCTATTGGAAACTCTTCTTGTTTCCTTTCCTTTGTTCTCCCATTGTAAGCAGTGTCTAATCCATGGAGGTTCATAGAGGGGAAAAGCCCCGAGGATATTATCTAAAACTGCAGTTGTGCCCAGACTGCAGACGTCAGGATGCTTGACCTGACTTTTGTTCTTCCAGTGCACCCTGCCATTCAGAGCTGCCCCGCCCCATCCCACAGACACATCCCATAGATACAGTGAGGAAAGTGAGAGTGACTGTCATTCTATCCCCTTCTCTAGCACATGCTCTCTCTTGAGCAAACAAACCCTAAGATTGTAAGTAGAATTTTTATTTACATCTTTCAAACTGGGAAGCAGCTCTCATTAATAAATATACTGTCTGTTAGGGTGTCATTCCATGATGAATTGTGTAAAGTGTGACCCATGGAACTAGATGAGGTATGCTCTTCACCCCCAAACTAGGATGCTGGGGTGGGAGAACCAGGCCCTGAGTAAAGTGCTTACTGTGCAAACACAAGGACCTGATTCCTAGAGCCCACATAAAATTAGTATAGTAGTCAGCATCTGTCATCTCAGCATGACTACTCCTGGATGGGAGGTGGAGACATAAAAATCCTGGATGCCCCTAGGACAACTATAAACTAAAGATCAACAGAAATCCTTTCTCAAAGAAGGTGGAAGATGAAGGCCATCATCCAAGTATTTGCTTACTTCACATACACACAGATCAAAAACATCAACATGGGAGGATTCTTCAGGTTCCCCAAACAATGCCATATACCTGGTATAATATACTTCCCATATGAGCACAGTTGGTTCATGAAGAACCATAACTGTATGCATAGGTCATTAGTCACGTTTTAATAAACAAATATGGAATAAATAAAGAAGCAAGCAAATATTCTAATCTGTTTTAAAAATTATTTTTCCCCCAAAACTGACAGTTTCTAAACTAAGTGAATGTCTCACTAAAGCAAAAGCAAAACCGTATTTGGAGGCTTCATCATGATACATCTGTAGGTCATTGGGAGAGTCACTGACCTGGTGATGGGAAATGTGAGGAACAGAGGATTGGTAAAAGCATGGGGAAAGATCATGATGAAATGTTAGACAGCCACTCAAGCTCAGAAATACTGTAGTGGCACTGAGAACTGATTCTGATATTTCTGTAAAATCTGGAAAACTGCATATGGAATATGACCCTCACACTGTAAGAATATAAGTGCGCTGTTGCATGAGTGTGCCAAAGAAGGCCCTGGGCACTGTTTCTGTTTGTTTGCTTTCTCTTCATAGAATATTGAGACCAGTTAGTGCCAAAGCCTGGTGGGCATCAACTAAAATTTTTCAGATCCAATTACTTTAAAAAAATATCTTAAACGTATACATTATTAGCCATGTAGAGACTACTTGCTCCCAAAAGTCGGAAAGGAACACTGCGGTTACAGATACTCCCCACCGTGGTGCTCTGCAATAGCTCAAGTTTGCATTGACCTCAAAAATACCTGGAGTCTCTCGATCTTCTGAGGGGCAGAATGCACTCTGATCCTCTAGACAGACTCTTGTTATTGGGATTGTTCTTCCCGACTGTGCCAATAGAAGTACTCAAGGAATCTTGAGTGTAGGCCTGCCACTTAGTATTTACATCGAGGAGTGCCATTAGCATTTGTATATTTGTGACAACCCTTGGATCTGTTAGTCCCTTACAGAGCCTTCTGGGTCTCCTCTCCTCAGCAGCTGGAGATGAGAGTGGCTAAAGCTTCATGCCACAGAACCACCAGTCTTCAAATATTTTCAATGTTCACAACTTCATTTTTACCTTCCTCGAAGCCTCGGTGGAGCTGCCAAAGTCACAAGACTACAATTTAAAACTGTTTCATGATTCAGGAACGAGTCAAGAACGGACAGTGTATAGGATTCCTTTTTGAGGAACATCTACAAGTCTTCCTCTCCTTAATCTCTGTCACTGTGTCTCGCCCACTCATCACTCTCCCAATAACTTTCAAGGAGCCAGAATCACTATTTTCATCTGTAAGCTTTCTTCCTATCCAAGAATTCCTCTGTGGTTCATCTTCAGCAGAGATTACATGCAGCACCTCCTTTGAGCCTAAGTGAGCAATCTCTTCAGCAGATACATCCCCACTCAGCCAATGTTCCCATCTATTACCAAGTAGACTGTTCAAAACTGGACAGCATTGTGGGGTGGAATCAATCTTCCCCTGCAGTCCTCCCCTCCCCCTCAATAAGTGCAAGCTGGGACCCTGCTCAGATTGATTGAACGTAAGGACTTATAATGACTTATCAGTCTGGGAGAGAGAAGTCTATTACCTACCAACCATCCATCACATGGTATTCATCTCAGGTCCACAAACCATGTTTGGGAGTCCATTGTGGGAGTGGGGTAGTAAATTCACACTAGAGTTAATAAAACTTTGTACTGGACAATAATGACAGATGGGGTCTTGATTGCAACATCTGAGATAGCAATTTCTAAATGGAAAACTACATCCATATTTCACAGCAGAGACTGAGAGGATTTACAAAGGAAGGCATTCAAGAGAGGACTAACAATTGACAGCACAGAATTGGGAGGCGGTGTGTTCCCATGGAACCTCATTTACCATTTCTGCCCCTGTCTTTGCTACAGTTCCTCCATCTAATGTGCTTTGTCCTCTGTGCTTTCAAAGAAGATCGGGTCAATTTTGTTTCCCACAACACACTGGAAACATTGATATAGTGCCAATGATAAAAATATAGGAGTGATCTAGATGAAGGCCCAAAGAATGATCATCAAAGCCACGAAATCCTAATTTTGGAAATTTGTTAATGTTACATTATTTGGAAAAAAAAGCCCTTTGCACAATAGATTCCTGAGATAATGATATTATCCTGGATTATCTAGTGGGGTTTTAAGTGTAATTGTGTTTACCTTCCTGTGAGAAGGACAGGGGGATATTTGATGTAAATAAATGAAACAAAATAAAACAAGAAGCAGTAAACACTGGTACAAAAAAGAGACTGTATTATTTAGAAATTCCTTCAGAATTATTGTTTTTTGTTTGTGTTTGTGGATATCTCTACACGATTATGTTTACATGTACATGGGTGCCCAGAGAGGCCAGAAGAGTATCTCTGATCCTTTGCAGCTGGCAATAAATAGCTGTGAGCCAACTAATGTGGAAGCTGTTAGTCAAACTTGGGTCCTTTAGAAGAGCAGAAAGAGATCCAAACCACTGGCTGATCTTTTTCTTATTATTGATTTTTATTGAGCTCTACATTTTTCTCTGCTCCCCTCCCTGCCTTTCCCCTCCCCTTTAACCCTCTCCCAAGGTCCCTATGCTCTCAATTTACTCAGGAGATCTTGTTTTTTTTTTCTTTTACTTCCCATATAGATTAGATCATGTATGTTTCTCTTAGGGTCCTCATTGTTGTCTAGGTTCTCTGGGATTGTAAAAAAAAGTGGTACATTTATACAATGGAGTACTACACAGCAGAAAAAAATAATGACATCTTGAATTTTGCAGACAAATGGATGGAGCTAGAAAACATCATTTTGAGTGAAGTAACCCAGACTCAGAAAGACAATTATCACATGTACTCACTCATATGTGGTTTTTTTTTAAAATAAAGCAAAGAAAACCATCCCACAATCCATTGGCTGATCTTAATCATAACCTCTAACCCTAATTTAAGTTATTCTAAGCAACTGAGTCTTAGAGATTTTGGTGGTTGGCTATAGCATTTACCAATACACCAAAATGTTTCTCATTCATTTTTCCCTACAGTAGACATTCTAAAAGCGATCCATAGGTTATTTCTGCCTGATCACAAATCCACTGTAGGTTTGATTTAACATATACAATAGATCTAATATAAAAATGTATTTTAAGGAAGCATACAATACAAATCTTTGCCTCATTGCAATTCAGAACAAATTAGAATCATCTCACCTACCACTCAGAAGAGTTAAATATACTATGGGACTATAGAGAGAATTATGCTGTTGATGTAATAATATATATGGACTGTAAAAAAGACACTGTGGGACACCTATCAACAATGGGAATAGAAAAATTATATGTGGAACATGGGAAATTTCTCTGCACTATTGTACCCTACAGTCAGAGTCCTTGGGAAGCCATAACAATGCAATCCAGGTAGAGCGACAAATGCCTTAGTTCCTTAAGGAGTAGATGCTTAGGTCATATTATCAGGTTAGAAGCAAGAACAACTGAAGTGCTTGCTGAAGTGAAAAGGAGTTCAGAAAAAATTAGGAAATGAAGAAGGTGCACTCAAACACAGGCATGCACGGTTACAGAAAAGAGGACAGCCACTATCAGAAGATTGTGCCCTCTGGCTATGAATTAGTTTTGTGTGTGTGTGTGTGTGTGTGTGTGTGTGTGTTTGTGTGTGTGTAAATTCATATTTAATATATCTTTGTTTTTTCTCTCATCAATCACTTAAATAATGTGCAATGTTTTATATACAACACTTTATATAAGTATTAAAATATAATTGATATTATACCATAGTATTTAAATTACAAGATAACAGGGAATGGGTAAAAGTCAAAGATCTTACCTCAACTTCAAGAGTAGAGATTAGTGCATTTTTGGCTGTATGAAAGATAAGCATCTTGTGTTAAGTACAATCATGCCGTTTTATTATCTATATTTGGAAACCAACCATGATTTAAGGAGCTCAATACATACGGGTGTCAACTTGATTAAAGGATAGGCTTTAATGTGGTTTACTACAGTTATTCACTTATGTTTCTATGTGTCACCACACACAAATGTCCAGGTGTCATAAAAAGTGTGGAGAGGTTGGAGGACATCTTGTATGAGTATATTCTCTCCTTCCATCAAGTGTGTCCAAGGGCTCAAACTTGAGTCATGAGTCTTTCAGGCAAGCACCTCTACATGCTGAGCTACTTCATCAGCCTATAGATAGGCTTTTGATTGGTAATTTCATAAGTTAACTTGACTGAACTAAATAGTAACGCAGATGACCCAAAAAAGCATCCTGTTAGATGTGTCTGGGAGAGTGTTTCGAGGATAACAGGCATCCGAATGAGCAGCAAGAGTGAAGAAGAGCCATCTTTACCGATGTGGCTGTGCATTCGAGTAATATGGGAGCCAACTTACTGAGGGTTAGCAAGGGAGAAAGGGTAAATCATTCTCTCTCTGGCTTTCTCTGTCTCTTACACCCATATACACTCATACACTCACACATACATAGAGTGTATAGTGATCTGCCTTTGTTCATGCATATTCTTCCTGACTCCTCACTCTTTGTACCTGCCATTAACCAAGGATATAAGAACTGAGTCAGGGAGAACACAAGAAATGTGTGCAGTTGTGTTGAAAATAATTATCAGGTTCCTGAGCCCAGGAAAGGATCCTTTCCTTCACCTCCACTCTCCAACTCGTAAGTTAAATTAAGAGGAAAAAAGAAATAAAACAAATAAACATTAACTCGGAACAGTTGAAAACCTTAGTATCAAAGAAAAACACATTGTAGTTTGGCAGCAGCCTGTAATCACATACTTGGGCTTTCAGCATCAAAGGGAAGTCAGGCTGTTTTAATAAACAGTAAGATTAAAAGCAGTGAGCCAACAAAGCGTGACAGGTTTTAAAAAAATTGTAGCAGTGAGCAAGGAGTTGCAATTATATTTTCAGTTAAAGGGAGATGGAGGAAGCTCACCTCCATTTTCAGCAATTTGCATGTTTCCCTCAAAGAACTTCACTCTAGTTAATGGCCTAAATGATAAAGAGGAAAACGGGCAACCTCCTGGTTACCCAGTGCCATTCCCTGCAGGCTTTCTAGGCACTTCAAAGCACTTGGCAGGCTCACTTCTGTTGCTTCTCTCTAGAAAATGGCCTCAGGACTGCCTGTACCACAAGCATGTGGAGAGATCATTGCTTGGTCTTCCTCAGCCTCTGCCTGCTAGGTCCCATTCTGCCTCTCCTTCCATCTGTCAGTGTCGCTGCCATCTCTCCCTCCTTCGCCCCAAGAAGGTGCATTCCTTCTTTGTATTGCTAAACGAACCACCTTGCAACCTACTTTGGAGCAACAACAGATATTTCTTGCTCTTGGTTTCTGTGGGTACAAATCAAGGAGTAGTTTAGCTAAGTATTCGTGCATGAGACCCTAGGAGGTTCAGACCAGGACTGCAGCTACTTCTGGAGAGACTCATTCAAGAGACCAGTACTTATTGGACAAGACACATGTACTTATTTGACAAGAACCTTCAGGTTCAAGACACAATGAAGGCTTCAAGCAAGGCAAGAAGGTATCCCCAGGACAAGTGACCCAATAGGGCAAGGTGGAAGATGAAATCTCTATTTACACCTAGCCTCATATTTTACAGCCCATTTGTATTCTTTTTCTGCGAGCTTTTTTGAAAGTTTCCAAAACTCTAGCATTAGATTCCATAGTTAAGCACAGAAGTGAAGAATCATAATGCTGGATGCTGGAAATACACAAGCAAATTCTTTCTTTTCCACAATGGCAATTTACACATATTTCAAAAACTAAAACAGATCACATCCATTTCCAGATATATTGGTACTATTATTTTCAATTGAAAAACAATATGAAATGTATTAAGAAATAACATGGTGTCTGAAACATATATATATGTGTGTGTGTATATATATATATATATACATATATGTATATGGGGGATTGGCTGAACCATGTTAATTTGCATTCTGTAAAATTACACATCATTTTTGTAGATTTAATGCTTAAAATACATCCAAGACTCAGAAGACTTTTACTAACTATAGTCACTGCATTATACTACCAATCTTTTGAATTTATTTCTCTTGCTTTTGCTGAAATTGTATATTCTTTGATCAATACCTCTCCAATTTCTGCCCCTCCAATGAAGCCACAAGTGCCCCCATCTTACATTCTGATTGTTATTTAGAGTTTGTGCCTGAATTATTCCCCTTAACACAATGTCCTCTAAGTTCATGGTTGTTACAAATGACAAGATTCCATTCTTTTTACGGCTGTATGCTATTTCATTTTGGGTGTCTGCAACATTTTCTTCATCCATCCTCTGATTGTCTTGGCTATTGTGCACAATGCTGCACTGAGCACAGAACAGACATCTCTTCAACATGCTGATTGCATTTTTTTCACTATTTACTAAGTTCTGATATTGCAGGGTTAAACAATAGTTCATTATCTTCTTTTTATTTTGTTTTTCATTTTTAGGCAGCCTTTATACTGTTTTTCAGAATACTTTGACTAATCTTCAAGCTCTTTTTGTGGACTTGGAGATGGCAAGTTCTCTGGACAGTTGATTTATATTCCCTTCAGCTGTGTACAAGGGCTCCTTTGTCTTTACAATCTCAACAATATTTATCTATGATCTTTCAAAAATAATTTTAACATATGTGAAGTCATCTCTCCTTGTGGTTTTTCAGTTTTATGATTATCAGTTATCTTAGTTGTTGTAATTAATACTGTTTAAGAAGTATCTATTCAAACCATTTGGTCACTCATTAATCATTTATTTGTTTATCTGATATTTGAGTTTAGTTCCTTGTATATTTTATATTTGAATTTTCTATTAGAGGTATGGTTTACAAACATTTCCCTCATTTACAAGCGTTCTGTAAGATTGTACAGCATCCTCTTCATTCTACCATTTTCTACAGAAAGAGAAGACCTCAAGGGATTACATCAAATTAAAAGTCCTCAAGGCTGGGGACTCAACGGTAGAGGATTTGCCAGGCATGGAAGCAGACCAGGGTTCAGTCTCTAGTTTACCCTCTATAATTACAATAAAGATAATATTAGCAATAATTTATGATGCTGCTGATGATGATAAAATACAAAGTCTACTCATGTTTTTTCTGTAATATTTGTCGACCTTATAAAAAGGATGTCTGTATAGGAGGGGTCATAATGGGAGGATCCCGTAGTATCATCACAGCAATAAGATTTGAGTCCTAAGGAAGTGGTTCTTATGCTAGATTTTCAAGCCTTTCCCTTTTATCCTCTTTCTCTCCCCTTCTTCCTCCTGTGCTCACAATTTTCATTACTTCTTTATTTCTAACAACCAGAACACACTCCTCCTCATTTTCTTTGCAGTTTTAATACAAGTTTGATAGCTTACAACTTTGGTAGTGGCAGGAGAGCCCTCAGAAGAGATCACTATCAAATAACTCATGCTGGGTAGAGTGGAAATTCCTACACTTTGGAAACGATAAAATGCTACCTAGCCTATTATCTTGGGATGGGAATAGCAGGTGTTACAAATATAACGTCAGTGTTGAAGCTCAAGAGAAACACACATAGCACAGGCTGGAATGAATGCTCACATTTATCGGCGCTGTAAGGTACACACAGCTATGAGATCTATCTAATTAATAGTTTGTGTCTTTCTCTAAGGACTTTCGGGAGATTTCCAGAGGAATGTACATTCTACCTTCCGACTCTTCTGATGTCTCCGAGAAAAATATTGTTCATCAGAGACATTCCTTACTCTTGCAACAGATGTGAAGGGTGCTCAGAGGCATACTTCATTAACAAAACAGCGCCCCCACCAGTCTGCCGAGAATTAGTGAATGAAGCAAGGCTCTTTGTCCCCCCACACTCTGGAAATGTTTTTGTGCGTCTATTGCATTTCAGGATCACGTAATCAGTAGATATATGTTAACAGCCCTCATGCTCACACATCCAAAACCGTATTAGGACACAAGAATGGAAATAGCAGCCCGCGTGAAGAATGAGGAACTGGAGGCCTCTAAGTGCTACAGGTCCTTTGTGAAGGGAGAGGGGTATAGGGGGAGGAGAGGAGGTAGTGATGGGTGAGGAGGAAAGAGGAGGTGTTTACAGCCATTCTAATGACTAGATAGCCTAAGGAAGAGAGGTGTTCAGGGGTTTTTTGGTTGTTTTTTTTTTTTTCAACTTGATAGAAGTTAGAGGTATCTGAATGGAGGAACCTCAGCTAAGTAAATATCTCCATCAAATAGGCAAGTCTGCAACGCATTTTCTTTATTAATGACTGATGATGTGGGCCACATCCCTGGGTGATGTACACCCTGGATAGGTGACCCTGGGGTATATAAGGAAGCAGGCAGAGCAAGCCACGTGTAAGAAGCCACTGAACAACACCCTTCCGAGGCCTCTGCACCAGCTCCTGAATTTGTTTCCCCTGATTATGGACAGTGACCAGAAGGAACACTAATCCTTTCCTTCCTAAGTTGGTTTTGGTCAATGCTTTATCATAGCAATTGAAAGCAAACTAGGACAGGAAGAATATGCTCACATCTTCCAATTAGAGAAAGGAAGAAACAAACACAAAGGCACAGAACTTGCTTCACTTGAACACATGGAAACCCCTGAGTAGACCTTGGAATCACAGTGTTTCATGGGAAAGGAAGCAGAAATGAGAGGCTGAATCAGCAGGGGCTATCCTAAGAAGCTGATGTGAGTTGCTAACACATTTGACTCCACATCCGAGAAATGGAGGGAAGGAGGTTTGTCTTGTAGTTAGGATAGCCACTGTTCTTATTGAAATAAGCATGTTACCCTGAAGCCTTAACACTATCAGCTCAACAGAACTTGTGAACACAGTTGTAGGAACTAGCTGACTCTTACTTCAAGACAGAAGCCCAATATGCACAGACAGCCAAGACTAACCAAACAGTACTCTTCCAAATGCTTCAAGCAGTGGTTTTATGACAAACGAATGGAACGCAGCACTTTTCCATAACGGAGTAGGAAACGGAACAGGCAGACACTAAGACAAACCGTGGTATGAAGTGTTGTACAGTTAAACCTGGAGAGAGTGGGAGAAGATATTCCAGAAGCAGTGCAATCCTCTCCTTCACTTCTGGGAGTGAAAGAAATGCAAAGACACTACCAAGTGACAGACAATATTCATCACTACTCATGTCCTCTAAAAACCCCAGAGCCAACATGGATGGCCATGTCAGTATCTTCCCAGGTGTCTGTATGCATCATGTAGTGAAATGCATGCAGACCGGGAACCTCTCACTTGATGGTGCCCTCTTCTAAAGCAACCACAGCACCTTAGGATGTTAATAGCTCTTCTTTCCACATCCTGTCCCTCCAGTAGCTTTTCCTTTATCAATCAAATGTTTCCTTTCTTTTATCCTTTCTTTTTTCTCCTTTCTTTTTCCTTGTTCTTCACGTATGTGTGTGTTTGTGTGTGTTGGGGGGAGGTGGGTTCCTGTTTGTTTGTATGTGACTATAGGCAAATGTGTGTCATAACACACATGTAGAGGACAGAGAACGAGTGTCAGTCCTCACTTTCTACCTGGCTTGAGGTGGCATTTCTCTCTGATTGTCCCTGTGCATTCCAGGCTAGCTGCCTGTGTGCTTCCCAGGGTTCTCCACCCCATGTCCTCGGAGGAGTGCTGCCATTGCAGATCTTTGCGCTCCAGCATCTCACTGTCATGTGGCTTCTGGGGATCAAACTCAGTATCTCATGTTTTCAGAGCAAGTGCTTTACCTATGGAGCCATCTCCAGAGCCCACTGATTAAACTCTCAGTACTTTCAAATCCAGCTCTGAATCGTACTTTATTCACTCACTTAGAAAATTTCAATGAATTTATCTCCAATGCAGAACATGGTTCAGCCATGGAGATATGAACTTCCATATCTATGGAACTCCCGGCACAAAATAAAAGACATAATTAAATATCTGAAGGTTAAGCGTACAGGTAGCTTCACACAGAAGGAGACACTGTTGCACATTCTAAGAGGTAATAAGTGCTAGCACCTCAAGCAAACACACCAAGGACGAGAGACATCAATTGGAGGACTACGGGGTGAAGTTGAAGGTTTTCCTTTGTTCTCTTAAGGAAGAATTAACTAGACTTTAATTTTATAAGTTAACTAGAATATTTTTGTATTCTAAGGATTTGATTAATAGTATTATCTCATTTTACTCTTAAATGGCTTAATTAGGTTTTCTAATTAACAATCATATGCTCACTGTAGAATGTTTACAATAAAATTGAGACAAAATCCTAGAGAAGGCAGCTCTATTTTAGGAGTAATTCCTTCTGAGAAGGAATGCACATGCGTGGCTGGATCTATTCTTTTGCTCTGCTTCTCCCTCGTCATGAATATTCCTGCATAATCAGGAACAGAATGCATGCATGATTTTGCTCCTTATTTTTGTATTTAATTAATTAACTTAACCATTTTTCTGTGCCATTAAATACTCTTTAATACATAATTTTAAATGTTAATTAATACATAATATTTCTTCCTAGATATGCCATGTCTTAGGGTTGGTTACCTGGGAAACGGATGCTTAGATGGAATTCTGCTGGGAAAGATCTCATGTTCCTTCTGTTGGGGGGAAAGGAGGATGTGGGCTAAAAAGAGATGTTGAGAAGTGGGAGGACAAGGGAGGCTACAGTCAATGGGGGGGTGTTCTCAGCTAGGGCGGCCCCTCAGAATTGTCCCTGGTAGACGTAAAGGGACAACCCTCTACACCCTTGTAGCATCTGGTTTTTGAAAGTAATCTTAACTCAGGAAAATTACCTTCCTTCAGTCCAAGGTTAGACCAACAAAGGCACTCAGCTATGAGTGGTCACCAACACTCCTGAGGGAACAAGAGATTTCACTATATAAGAAAGAACCGGGTAACACACCACAGAGTATCCCTCCTGGAATAATTAATTTACATGTCATATTGTTACACCTTCAAAATATGTTCTAAAGGATGAAGAAGAACATGGGACAGAACATTCCAGATCTATACCTTGGAGGAAGGGAAAGTAAAAGTAAGTAAACAGGAATGCATCATTTCTCATGGTATAGGGAGGATTATAATGACGAGGACTGATCAGGAGAAGTAGGTATGAGCAAGGCAAGAAGCATATGACCCTGAACGGCACTGCCCTCTGCACAAAGTAAGGACAGTGAATACTTCTGCTTTAGAATGTGACATTTCTCTTAGCACCAGCATGAGGTGTCTAAAGTGGACACAGTGGCTACCAGATCCTCTGTTGCTTCAATTACCATTTCCAGGGTTCTTTCCAGCTATGCATATCTTTAGAAAACAAGGAGGAGCCGGGTAGTGGTGGCTCACATAATCACAAGACTCGGGAGGCAGAACAGGCAGATCTTTGTGAGTTCAAGGCGAGCCTGGTCTACAATAGCTAGGACTAGGACAGGCCACAAAACTACAGAGAAACCCTTTCTTGAAACTAGAAAGAAAGAAAGAAAGGAAGGAAGGAAGGAAGGAAGGAAGGAAGGAAGGAAGGAAGGAAGAAAGAAAGAAAGAAAGAAAGAAAGAAAGAAAGAAAGAAAGAAAGAAAGAAAGAGAAGTAGAGCCTAGTGTAGATGCTTTCAGGTCCTGACCCATGTGCCAACCCTGTGGCTCATAAAAGTGCCCCTATAGGGAGGAATAGAGCTGTGTTTAATGATTCTCCAGGAAGAGATCTATGCAAGGAGAAGCCTAAGAGAGCAGCAGCTGCAAGCACGTATACAACGTGTTCCAAGTTTAAAAAAAAGAAAAAAAGTTTTATTTATTTGATTTTATGAATATTTTGCCTACATGTGTGTTTGTTAACTGTGGTCATGCAGTACCTGCAGAGGTCATGAAGACGGTACCAGATTTCAGGAAACCATCATTAGAGACAGTTGTGAGTTGCCATGTGATCAAGAGCTCTCAATTGCAGAGACATCTCTCCAGGCCCCGAAGTGGGGCATCTTAACACACTCCTTTACCATGACATTTTCCCCTCATTACCCATGTGGACTGGCCAAGGTTAAGAATTCAAGTCTGGAGAGACAAAGCAACAATTCTCCATTCAACATCAAAACAGCTCAATCCCTTCCTTCCCCTCAGTGATCAATCAATTGATTGACTGAGTGTTAAAAAGTGATGACTGAAGTTGAAAACAGTTAGTAAAAATTGTTTTTGTTGGCTAAGCAGGGCCAACTTCACAGCTACAACGAATTAATAAATATTTTGGCCTTGAGGCAAGAAATCCCCTCCATGTAAGTTTGTCAGGCTTTATTAAGGCAGCAGTTCCGTGATGATTGAAAGAAGGGTGGGGTGGGCGAGAAAGCAAGTGTGTTGCCATGGATACAAGAAGAGATGCAACTTGCGTGGGTGTTATGATCATCTTGATTCTAGGAAGTTTATTTAAAGATGGGCTCATATGTGATGGGTAGAAATGGCTCTGATTCTTTCAGAACCGTTATGAGCCACTGATCCAGACCCACCATCCTAAGAGCTTGTTGGTAACCAAGCAACTAAAATATTCTTTGGCATGCTGGAAGAATCCAGAAGATGCTTGTGAACTTGGCATTTAGGAAAGAATCAAGGAACTTAGGAGCGTTGAAATGACATGGACTTAAATTTAGAGAGTCAAAACCTTGGAAAAGGAGGCACCATGTTCTTTTATTCACTCACAAAGATGGGTCTAGAAACTGTTTTTGGCCCAGGATGTTAAGAGGACTTATTTTACCTATTTTGTGGGCAAGAGAGTCTTGCTTCAATCTAGGAGAGAAGTCAGTATTGGTAATGAAGTAAGGGAAGTACAGCATATATAACACAAGGATCAGAAAAGCCCTGTTTGCATGGAAATATGCTGAACAAATAGGATGCCATTTCTTCTTCTTTCCTTTTTACTGTTTTATTCTTCTCTCATATGTTACATACTGACCACAGTTTCTCTTCCCTCTCTCCTCCTCCCAGTCTGTTCTCAACCTCCTCTCTCCTTCAGATAGGCTCTTTGTCTGTTTCCATTCAGAAGAGGGAATGCTTCCTAGGGATATCAACCAAATGTGCTACAGCAAGTTGCAATAAGACTAGGAACATAGTATGTGATTCCTAAGTGCAAGAGCTGATCTCAGAACAGCAAAGATTCTCTATTCTCAATTTTCTCAGTAGACACTTTAAATATACCCCTATCTTGTTAATTGTGAGTAAAATCTAAACAGTAGAAAGACAATTGCCCACTAAAAAGCTGCATAGATGTTAACTAAAAATCCTTTGTAGGTATTTTGTAAAGTTAGAAGAATGAAAAGTTGACTGAGATACATTTCTTCATCAGAAAATCTACACCAATTTATTTATAGAAAACTGGCTTGATAGGTACAGATAGAACATAAGCTCCCGGCCTTGTGTAGTATCTTGTAATCGGGATGCATGGTTGTCTGTACCTCTATAGTTGTGGTTTACTTTAGCTACAATGGGATTGAGTTGAAAGGTCTCTATCCCGGTTATAATAGTCCAAGTTTCTACGGTACTTAAAATAACATCTCCCCAAACAGCTCCCATGAACCCAGTTCCCTCTGTTGAACCACTCAGAAAGTAACTGGAAAGATCGAAGCAGTATAGCTTCATTATTCTATGAAAAGTTCGGGGTCAAAACTGTAAGACATTTCCCTTTAGCCCCTTTACCATCTTTAGTGTAACCCGATTCTTATAATCTAGCCTTCAGTTTTTCTTTTTGTATGATGAAATTAGTGAAAAGTGATCAGTACTATGAAACCATAAAGAGAGCCACCCTGGCTAGCCTGCTGTTACAAAACAAAGTTCCCAAATCTTCTCTTTAAATAGCTCATTATAAAGAATTCCAAGAAGATCCTGCATTCTCTAACAGCTGTAAGGAGAATTTGTGAAACAAATGTTGAAGATAGTAAGGACACACTGACACATGCTAGTATCAGACTCTAAGAGTTCGCTTACTGCACATACCTGATTTTAAAAAATGGATAGGCAAACATCTGTCTGGGATCATCTATGTTTCCTTTATCTTAAATAGCTAAGTATTCCCACTTTCAGTAAAAGGTTTTGTAATGTCCATTTGTGTGCCTATCTCTTTAGAGTCAAGAGTACTATCTACTCTTGTGGTAAGGTGATCGTTTTGAAGCTCAAGGACATAAAAGTGTTGTAAATAACCTAAAACAAAAAGGACAAATCCACAATTATTTTGTTAAAATACAATTTTCTTGAGAATTGACAGATAATTCCAAATTGTAGTTAGTCCCACCTTTTGCCTGCTCATGGAGGGATGCCAGGGAACAGTTAAATGACCCAGAAACAAAGGAAAACCGGGCTCAGCATGTACACCCTATCTCTTGCCCTTCAATTCTTCTGGATTCCTTAACACATACAGGAGAGGGCTACTCATGGATGAAGGCCCAAAGGAAAACTGTGTGAGGGATGTATCCTCCCAGGACAGGGGCAAAGTGGAAACAAAAAGTTATCAGTGACAACACCGATCAGCTCCAGGATCATCTGCAGATGAAAGATCACTCTAGAAGCTCGGGGACTGTCTCTGTATGTAAACACTTAAGATTCCAACTCGTGTTTGTTATTCAGAGACTCAAATAATTAACCATTACCCCTAATGTTATGTTTCTGACCATTTTCATGGGTAATTATGATCATACTTATCCAAAAAGCTAATTGGGTTAGCTCTAGGTACAAGAAAAAGAATTGGGTGTATCTGTACTAATTTGAACAGGGTAAGTAATCAGTGGGAAGATCTACCATAAAAACACAGACGTATCTTAGTCTTCTTTAATAGACACTGATTGTAGGGTTTTTAATCATGTAGACTTATGTTTCAATATTTTTGTATCCTCTTAAAATATCATACATAAATACAATTTATCTTGATCGTATCCAGCACCAATTATCCCTTAACCATCCCCAAGATCCTAACTCTGCCAGTCAACCCTTCAAACTTTATATCCTTTGTTCTTTTTTGAAAAACTGCAATCCAATGAGTCCAATTAAAAGGCTTGTATGTGCATGCCTGTGGGACATTCGATGCGGTATGCACAACCCACCAGTAGTCACAACCCCAAAGAAAAGTGGCTTTCCCTCCCTCAGCAGCCATCAACTGTCAATAGCTCCTACCCTAGGGCCGGACCTCAGCACCCCTTCCTCATCCATGCTGGAATGTAGCAGGATTGATCTTATGCAAGTATTCACTGGAACTTCAGATGCTATGAGCTTTGTGTCCAACAGTAATGCCATATTAAGAAGACAGCATTTCACAGTGCACCTTCTTACCTCTCGCTCTATATGCTCCTTCTTCTGTAATGCTCCCTGAGACTTGAGGAGGGGACTGCACTGTTATAAATTCCCCATCTATGCATCAACACTCCCAGTTACTTGTTCTTGGCACTGTGTCCGGTTTTAAGGGTCTCAGCATTAACCACTGCCCCTTATAAAAAGATACTTTTCAGACAAATATATTAAGCTTTGCAAAACTCTTGGCTTTTGCAAATAGATGCACAATTGCAGAAGGCAGCAGGGCTGGGTTTTTAGTTATCACTTTATCCCACTATATGGTGCCCTCGAGAATCAAATACCCAGAAGACAGTCCCTGATCAGACTGCTAGGGGAACCGTAACATTCATTCTTCTTTGCTGATCTTTGGCTGTAACAAGTTCACCTGGAATAAAGATTCTTTTGCCTAACAATGATAATGTTAAATATCCTGAGAGACTGAGTTCCTGACAGGAGGAAGGCAAATGCAACTTCTTTAAAGCTTCCTTTGGAGAAAGTACATGCCTTTCTCTTGCCTTTTCTCCTTCCAGTCAACTACAGCGCCAATGGGAAAAGTATCAACAAAGCAGAGATCTCAAGCCACACAGCAGAAGTCCCAGGATAAGAATTCTGAGACTCTGTGGGACTGAGGCCAACTGCAAGCCAGCTGCGCAGACTCCTAGAAACGTTTAACACCAACTACTGGATTTATTTAAACAATTATCATTTGGGAGCTTAGCCACCCACAGCTGAACATAGTTTTTCTATTAAGCTCTTCTTTCCACAGAAGTTTAACACCTTGACCTATTTAGCTTAGATTGTTAAGGTCAGAAGTCATGAATGTGAGTTTGGGGCCTACAAGGAGATATACTCAGTTCTCTAGAAATTAGCTACACAGGAATGCATATTGGAACAGAAGACTGTTCTGATTTGAAGCCTTTGCAAAGGTGGTTCTCCACCAGGAGTAATAACCCAAAATGCAGGTGCTGAGTAGGGGACAGATCTCAAAAATTAGTGAGACCATTGAAAAACATGAACTGGATTCCCAGCCTGAGGTCAGAGAGCTTATGAGCTTAGCTATGGGGAACCTTGCAGATAAAAAGAAATTGGGTCCTGTCAGTTTTAATTGCTACTGGAACCCAGGTTTTCATGTGACACTACTCAAATTTAAATTTTAGCAACTTTAATAAAAAATAAATAATAGTAAATAATAGCAATGTGTGTATACAATGGTAAATTTGATCTACTAGCAATCTATCTACTGCACACAATCATTAGCTTGGGGTAGGAGGAGCAGCTCTAAACTGAAAACCTGACATAGATATGATCTCAACACACAGAGAAAGTTGGGTTTTTTTTGTTTGTTTGGTTTGTTTTGTTTTGTTTTTGAGAGAAAATTTAACATGTCAAAAATTGTCAAATGAAACCAAAATCAGACTCATAAATTTTGAGGTAAAAAAATACATATTTTTAAAGTACCCATACTATAAAAAAAATACCTCTCCAGGACTCTACTCCTACCTCCCCACCACCACAGCAATACAGATGTCAAGTAAAAACTAAGATGCTCGGATCTGCCATCAGGAGAAGAGGTTTTCCCCAACATCATCCCTGTCACTTGATGGTCCTTTTCCTGCCTGGAGCACATCCCACTCCTGGAAGAACACGGATCAGAGCCCAGGTTCCCCCTATTTCCGAGGGCAGCAAGGTCCCCGATTCCAGCATCTCCTTGCGACATTAATTACACCTGCCCATTAGCCCTTTCCTCTAAAGGAGACAGATGTTGAGCTGTAGATGAGGCTGTCTGCCAGAACTCACAGCAGCCGTCACGCTCCCGCCTGGCACATAACACTCCACTTGTGCAATTAACCTCCCCACCCAGATTCTTGGTGCCAAGAAATCATGCCAAAGGCATTAGTACACAGCAGGCAGAGCTCAGCGTGACCCCAGGGTGAAGGAATCTCAGTGTTTCCAGAATTTTCACTCAAGGTAAAATTTACTGTGTAACAACCCGGAGCTACATTAACTGCCACTCCTTTCAAAACCACTAGTCCAGGGCCTGCCTTAGAATGGTGACAAAAGGGAGGGGTAACGTAAATCCTGCTGGGGCTTTTATGGCAGCTAAGTAAAAGACTTCCCAGAGGCTTAGAGCCTGAGACCTAACCACTTAGGATGGAACCATTGAGGCTGGCATCTCAGAACCAATCAAACTCCAATTCATTTGCATAAACTGAGCCATAGCATAGGATGGAAGAGGGAATAGGTACTTTTTGTTCTTTATGTCTCTCGGTTGTAGTCATGTGACATAACATGCAGGGCTATGCTGAGCAGCCTTTGCCAGTAAACAAGCTACTTAACTAAATGTATCACTGCTGTGCCACTTTGTAAAAGGAGAATTTGAAAACAGCCTTATTTCTGAAAGTGGCTCTGTACTGTGTAAGGTACTGTTAAGATTTAAGATGTACAAATTAATATACATACATTCATGCCTATATACATAGTTGTTGAAGAAAAGCAGTTACACTCATCAAAAATAAATATTGCAACATGCAATAGGGTTTATCCTGCTACTCCAATCTATGAACAGATAATTGTTAAATGCAACAGTACTGGGGGTGGGCTAATGGGAACTATGAAGACTCAGGCAGAGATGAGGCATTGGCTATAACTACATCTTCACAAGTTTGAGAATGTTCTATATACCAATGACAATCTGGAGAGCTGCATTACAATGGTATAACTACTGGCATTTTGGCTAAGATCAAGGAGAGTATCTGTTCTTATCAGTTTATCAAAAGTAACAACAAGTGGTATACACACAGTTCCCCTGTCAGAGATAAGACACTTGGAGAGGCATCAGCAGAGATCAAGTGGTCTCAAGTTTTGACAGCACCATGTTACAGAAACACCTAATGTCCTAGTTTCCTTATCTCTAAGGTGAAAATAATATGATCCACTTTTATTAGTATATACACGTTTACACGCATCTTTGAGTCATTCCTGGAACATGTATTGGCAAAATCATCCTTGAAAATCCCTAGATAGTTTTGGCTGGAATGGAGAGAGGACCACTTGTCTAAACCTGGAATGCTGTAAAAAGCATGTACAAGTGGATGATGAATGATTCTAAATATAAGGACAGGGCAGAGAGATAGGTCCCAACTTCTGTCAAAGTCCTCAGCCTCAATCTGAATATAGAACATAATAAGGTGAAGCAAATTATGAAAATGTACTTTTAAAATGCTTAATATGTGTAGTCAAATAATATTAGTTTCCCCCACATCATTGAATATCACATGGATGGAAACATGGAAAAGAAAGAAAACTACTGTCAACATTTGCCCAGGAGTTTTGAATTCAACTCTATCATGTTCACATTTCTCAAACTGTATAGACAATATCTTCCATTTGTAAGCCTGAGGCTGTTCCCTTAAAAGAGGCCTTTCTTAATAGATCAAGAAGTTCACTATTTTCTGAAAACTCTTCTTTTCACATCAATGACTTCTACTGAGGATCATTTTAAGCATCCTAACATCATCCAGTGCTTGTGGACTTGCTAAAAAAATATTCACCAAAGAGGCTGGGGTTAAATGTTTGCCAGGCAAACATGAGGCAGTGAGTTTGCCTGGAACTAGGTTGTGATAACCTTTGCTTGTAAACAGAACCATTAGAGGCAGGAACCCAAAGCTTTCTGGCTGGCCAACCCAGCTTGCATAGTAAATATGGGTTAGTCAGAAATTCAGAATCATGAGGCTACAAGGTAAACAGCACCTGAGAAATATCCACTAAAGTTGTTCTCTGGCTTTCACACACACACACACACACACACACACACACACACACACACACACACACCTGCACACATATGCTTGTGCAAGCGCACACACACTATGCACTCCAGCATTATCACATGGGCTGTAAGGGAATCTTTGCCACCACATCCTGTACGACTATTTCATTTTAAAGAAGACCTTCTATTGGCATTTCTAATGGGAGATGAACACAAGGCAAATGAACTCTAGCAAATTGATAATAACTGCAGCAACTCACATAGCTCATGACAGGGTGTTTTTTGATACTGCAATGTATTGTGTCTAGAATCAATATTTATATGGCATCTGAGACATTTTTAATGCCTGTATCATACACATTTGTGCATGTGATTGTGATGTGTTGGAATGAGTAGTTTTGATGAAGAAATTCATACTGTAATTGGTTAACTAAAACATTCCAAGTACACAAATGACTTGGTGTATGACAGCTGTTTCAGCAGGCATAGTAGCTAGTTTTCTATATATTCCCACCTCTCTCAAACATTGTTTCTTAATTTGAAAATGTTAGTATTTGAGATGATATTTAAAGTCCTGAATAAGGAGATCATCTGAGATTCTACCTTCTAAAGATTGCATTCCAACTGAATACCCTTCTCTCCCCTGGAGTGTATCTTCAAGGCCCTCAAAGCCAAGAAGATGTACAAACTATGTAAAATACCTACTTCCCATAGTGCATTAGTTGGACATAGCTAACATTTCTTTTAGGTGAAAACACATCTTAACAAAATTAAGTTTCCATTGAACAACAACAACAAAAATATCTAGAGCAATTGTCACATGAGAATATAGGAAAATCACAAGCAAGATGGCGCTCCTTCAAGCACGAGTAGCTATCTGTACCTCTCCATTGCTAAGTGTTTATGGAATTCCAGAATTTATTTGAGATGCAGCCATTGCTATTTTTGTTTTATTCTGCTTCTATCTTCTTTGGGAATTTATCAGAGAAAGCCATGGATTAAATAATAACCTCTGCCCTGAGAAAAGCATCTTTGCCTCTGGCCCATCCTCTCCTTACTTCATTACCTGAGCTTATCCTGGTTTTCTATTGCTGCTCGTTTCCATATTGATTCAGGGATCTATCTCATTATTCTTTTCCCATTTCATTAGCCTCCAGAAATGTAAATTTACAGAATGCTGTAAATAGGTAGCATTGACAGCAGAAATTGTCCTTCAGTTCTCTAATAAATAAAGAGCAAGACTTTCCACTGAAAATATGGTTGTTAGGCAGAATTAAATTAGCTTAAAACTCTGTTTTTAATACATGCTTGAATCTACATGTGTTTAGAAATTACAGAAACCATATTCTGAACATCCTTCATTTCTTGAGAAAATATACTGTACAATGGGTACAGAAGGAGAAGTGGAAGGGAAAGAGGAAGAGGAGGTTAGAAATTACAGAAACCATATTCTGAACATCCTTCATTTCTTGAGAAAATATACTGTACAGTGAATGGGTATGGAAGGAGAAGGGGAAGGGAAAGAGGAAGAGGAGAAGGAGGAGGAAAAAGAAGGAGCAGGAGAAAGAAGAAGAAAAAGAAGAAGAAGAAGAAGAAGAAGAAGAAGAAGAAGAAGAAGAAGAAGAAGAAGAAGAAGAAGAAGAAAAAAGAAGAAGAAAAAGAAAGAAAGAAAGAAGAAGAAGAAGAAGAAGAAGAAGAAGAAGAAGAAGAAGAAGAAGAAGAAGAAGAAGAAAAAGTGTCATGAGTATGCCCTTCTGCTAAGTTTTCTTCCAGCAATATGTTCCAACTAATTACACTTATAATCTGAGATACTCTTTTGGCTAAAGGAAGAACAGGACATGAGAACACTGTGAAATATTGAGAGATTTCATCAATTTTAACAATCTTGCGAGATGACTTTAAAAAATGAAATCCCCTTGATACTGCAATTTTATATATACATATATATATATATATATATATATATATATATATATATATATATATACCTTATATATACTAAGAAAGTAATTAGCAATGACCTGATTTTCATAAAGACTTGGGTTCATGGTCTTAGAGTTTCAGGACCACACTAGACAAGGAAAAAATGTTTTGTGTTATACAAGAGTTTCAAATTGAAGGATAATCCATATGTTTAGTTTGTGTGACACTATAAAACAATATTGTTATCTATAAGGTTCATGTTCAAGTACCTAACAGTCAAGCTATAAAATATTATAAAAATATCAACATATTGCATTTATAAATTTATATACATATATTTTCATCCATATATATGTATATCAATAATTGTGGAATATTTCTTTACAGTGTATGAATATGTGTTGCTGTAAATGGTTTAATTAAGAAGCTGAGAGGCCAATAGCTGCACACGATAAGTTTAGGAAGAAGAGTCAAACTGAATGCTGGGAAGAAGATTGTCAGAGTCTGGAGTAGTGAACAGATGCAGAGAGAAGCATAATGGGCATGTGTACTGCAAAAAGCTATCAAGAAATGTGGCAAAGTGTAAATAAAAAATATGAGTTAGCCTAAATGTAAGAGTTAGCTAGTAACAAGCCTGAGCTATTGCATTTATAATCAATATTGAGTCTCCATGTCAGTTATTTGGGAACTGGTGGGTGAGAAAGAAAAGTCTGCTTATAAATAATAACTAAAGAAAAAGAAACCATGAATTTGAGAGGGAGATGTTGGAGGGAAAAAGAAGTATTTATTTAAGTATATTTAATTAAATAACAGTATAAAATAAGAAGAACATAACAATATTTAGAGTATGATATTACTGTTATTTGTGTTTAGCCTCATTAATATATATCCTTTGCTACAGAAGGCCTGTAGATTACAGATGGGACACTAGAGATCCATCATAGCCCATGTAGCTTTTTCACCCTCATGTCTTCTCCCAAGGGTCTTACTGCTGTTGTGCAGGTTGTTGACTTCTCTGTTTACTTTTCTCATGCCCTGAGTACATGAAACAAGAGTCTGAGATCTCAGTAGATGACACATAAAGGCACAGAGCAAGGAACATATCCAAAGGACATGTGGCAGGTTGACTTCATAAATATGCTACAAGAAAAGAGAGATTATATACATATGTGTGTGATTTACTGGTCAGCTGGAAGCAGGACACAAGTTTGTTAGTTCTTTACTTAGAGAAAAAGGAAGGAAGACACCAGGTAGATAAGGAGACACAGGGCTCATGCTTGGACACAACACTGCCTTTTGATGGAGTGGCAGCGAGGCTTTCAATTGATTTCTTCTTAAACTGTGAGCTTCTGTCTGCACCTGCCCTTTGTGGTGACATCTAGATTCAGTTCATTAGGGAGAAGTGGCTCATCGATACAGGCATTTAAATGAGCAGTATCCACACAAGAAGAGGAAGCTCCCTTCGCTCAAAATCCATATTCTTCCCCAGGGTGAGTATGAAGGGAAGAGGCGACTAAGGGGCCTATTAGGCCTGACTATATTGAGCAATAAATAAGCCTAAACCTATCAGGGTTCTGGCCTTTGAAGGAGAGAGGTGAGAATGAAGATGAGTGGTTCTTATTGAAATAGTACCACAGAACACACATCTCTGTTGAACAGAGTCAAGATCCTAGGTGTTTTGAAATAGTCGGCTGGGTTTCAACTTATTGTGCAAAGGATAGAATTCCTTCTTTCCATCTGCCTTAGGAATTAATGTGGTGGCTTTGTCTTCTTCATCTCAATTTTCCCACTGAATGACAACATATATATGAAGCACACGAGCTACAATATAAACTCACTAAATAAATATTTGTTATTTTCGTGTTAATTATGCCCAAATTTACTTAAGAAATATGTTGACCACATAATTATTCTCAGTGTTGATAAGAAATAATCAAATTTTTAATTACTTTTAGACTTCCTTTATCAAATTTAAGACCTTTTTCATTACTTCAATATTTGCTTTCCACCATTATGAGCCAGCCTCTCATTCCTTCAGAGAGATTTTGTCTTTCTTTTAAGATCATCAGGCAAAATATGGATCTTCCAATTAAATCAAATTTTTAATCAACACCAAAGTAATAATTTGCTTAAATTTGGTCCCAATATTGTGTAGAGGGTACTTATACTAAAAGTCATTTGTTGTTTATATGAAATTCAAATTTTAACGTGGAGGTATGGCTCATTAGAGTGCCTGCTTAGAATCCATGAAGTCCTGGGTTTGGGCCCCAGCACAGTATAAAGTATATGTGTCTGTACATGCTTATAATCCCAGAGACTCAGAAATTAAAGGTCATCTTCAGAAGCATAGTGGCTTCATGGTTTTAAGGACAGCATAGATTACATGAGACGCTCTCGTAAAAAGAAAAAACATAACAAAACAAACCAACCAAACAGAAACCCAGAAAACTGAATTGGTGCCTTGCTTCTTATTTTTCTTCTATTTTATTCTACCCTCTGTATCCTGCTCTATCCCATCCTTTCATTTTTCTCATCCTGTCTTTCTTTCATTCTTTTCCTTGCTGAGATTGGCAGGTATTATTTCTTTACACTCTTATTTTCTACAAATGATTCACATCAGCTTCCTCTTCACTCATGAAATAGACATCTTTCTAATAGAGCAGTTTCATATCTTAAAGAAAGTATGAACAATAACCATGCAGAGCCCCAAATCCTTGAATTAGTTGAACGCGAAGAACCAAAAGAAATCCTCCTGCCACCCTCTGCCCCTCTCCTGCCAGACTGGACATTTGTTTCTGTACCTTCCCACTGCCTTCTAATCTGTGCTTTGCTAAACTCACCCGGTTCTAATTGGGTCCAACATATTCTCACCTGACTGAAATATGTCCACCTTTGCTGTTTGTGTTCACTCTAAAGGTCTGCAGTTCTTAATCAAGGGACTTCATAATGCATTTTCATATAGCATTAAAAAGTCCTTGGAGCAGACACAGGCCAGGGGCTGTTCTCTACCTGCATATCCTTGTAGAACAAACAAGCTCTTTCCCAGGCTGACCTTTTTTAAGGTCCCTAAATAAAGTCAAGGAATGATTATCTCCTTCCCAAGTTCACTTGCTAGTTAAAGGTCTTTACAACAATGTTCGTTTATGAAATGACCCATGATGACAGAATTACTTCAGTATGACAGTCACCATGTGACTATAACAATCATATTGGTAAGTTATTATCATCACTGAGAGAGACACAGTTAATGTTAATCAAATGTCATGAATTTAAATTTAAAACTATTTGTGTATATAGTCCATTGTATTAGATAGTATCGAACTGTCTGCATCATAAAATTATCTATTGGAGTAAAACGTCCTTTATTTAGAAGACAGGAAACACTCTAAGGTCATGCACAAAGTCCTGAACAGATTTCTTAACCAAGATAGATTCTGCCCCCAGGAAACATTTGGCAATGCCGCAGGCATTTCCAGTTATCATAATTTGTATGTGTGCAGCAGTGGTGGAATTGCTATTGGCCTTTTGAGAGGTCCAGAACGCTTTAAAAATCCTACCATGGACGGGAACACTCCATGTAAGAAAAAAAAAAGTCTGCATGAATAGATAACAGAGTGAGGCCAACCAACGAATGGAGAGACACAGATTTAACGGTCCTCCTGGCAGTGCCCTCATTCCCAAGACTCATATTCCCATGAGTCTCCAGATTTCACCCGAAATCTCCTACAAACCTTAATTTAATTATTTATTTTAACAAGAGTTAGACTAATGAATTTCCATCTCTTTGACTTTTTGTTTTGTTTTGTTTGTTTGTTCGTTTTGAGACAAGTCTCTTGCCTAGCTCAAGCTATCCTCTACTCAATGCACTATGGCCTCTAACTTGTGATGTTTCTGTCTAGAACACATACATTCTGGGATTATAGGCCTGAACTAAAAAGCTCGGGCATTGCTGAGACCATTTATTCCCTAGCTATTGTACTGAACATTTTGTGAGTCATCTCAACCTCAGAACTCATTGAACACTCGCCTTTACTGTATGACTGGGGAACAGCCTTTAAAGAACTGATGGCAGTTAACTGAATGAACAAAGTCAGACCCAAAAGGCTACATAAGGAACACACATAGCAGGCAAATGTGTAGGGAATAAATGGGGTTAGCCTTTCAACAGGCTGTAGCGACAACGGAAGAGAGAATGGTCACTGATGGGTGGAGGATTCTTTCTAAGGTGGAGACAATGCTCAAAATTTAATAGTGTTGATGGTTACGCAGCTATAAATACACTAAAATATTTTGAACTGCACATATATTAAGAAGCATTTGTTTTGTTTATTTTTAGTTTCTCACAGTGCTTTAGATTAAATACAATGCCTTGAGTGTGCCTGGTAAGTAGGCTGTGTCTGTGTCACCAGTTCTTGAAACATATAGTTTAAAAATGGAAAGTTTATGCTATGTGGCTTATACTTTAATAAATTAAATCTGTAGATGCATTCAAAGAATCTAAATGACATGATAAGGTAAGTACTAGAATATAAAAATAAGAACAATCTTTTATATAAAAAAAGGAGGTAGCCAATCCTTTTTGCATAGCTGGTAACAGATTCCTTTGCTCATGTGACTGGCAGGCTTCTTGTACTCATTCATCTCTTCCTAGAGGGCCATGGGGAAGAGGCGTCAAAGATGGGGGAAATCTAGTTTAGATTCCTTCCTATACTTCTTAACCTGGACAAATGAATAATCCCTTTTTGAATCACAGTTTCTTTATAAATGACACTAATAGTAAATACAGTGAAAAATGTACAAAGACCCAACCATGGACTGTGCAATATGTTTGGCAGAAAATGGTCATTCGGTTAAGCACAGTAATGCCTATGGCTGCATTATTTATAAAATCATGACAGTGTGATTTTGGGGTCCTCAAAGGATAAATTCCTTGTTGAGGAAAAACCCCTGGACAGCTGTGGTTGGGTGAGTCTCAGTGACCTCCTGGCCGATGCATTTGTATACTGGGTTTGAAATTAATATATGTATATTGGATTTTAAATTAAAGTTGCATATTCACTGTCAACTTGGCAGGATGCAGAGTCATCTAGGAGACAAGCTTCTTGCCATAACTGTGAGGAAGCTTCTAGGCTGGGTTAATAGAAGTGGGAAGACACACTCTAAATATTAGTAACATAGTCTTATGGAGATACGCCCTCTGCTGAAGGAAAAAGAGAATGGTAGTTACACACCAGCATTCATTCATTGCTCCCTGCTTCCTTCCTGACTGCTGATTCAATGTGATGAGCTGCCTTAGGCAGATGCAGCATAACTGCTTTACCAGGGTGGATTGAACCCTCCAACTCTTAGCCAATATCATCAACATTTCCTTCCTTAAAATGTTTCCATTAAATATTTGATCACAGGAATGAGAAAGTAACTAATACACCACTCCTTCAAGTCATTGGTGATTCTAATGTGGGGGAAAGGCCTCAGGCAGGAAGAAATGAGCTATTTAGGGGCATACTTATCATTGTTTCCCTTCTTCAGATATTCCGGGTATTAGTTTTCACCCAAAGAGAACTTACAAATAGCATTTGTGACTTCTTTTTCCTCCAGATGGAGTCAAATAAGCCTCGAGAGTATGAGTAACTTGATGTGGGCATTTCCAAGCATTTAACTTCTCTTTGACTAGTGACCAAAGACTTTATATTTTTAAAAATCTGATGGAAACAAAGCCAGAACAGAAGGAGGGAAGAATGGCTGGCATAGATTCTTAGTCATTTCTAATAGATCCCAAATGTTCTTTGAGGTACCATTCTTTTTATAACTGCCAGCAAAGGGTCCCTTGACCATTTGAGTCTATTTCAGAAGCAAGAAGAGGGAAGAAAGGGCATAGTCTACCTGCTGTCTAGGGGAAGCAGTGGAACCCTGGATTTTGGAAAACCGTGCTTTGTAAGAGTTAAAATGGTTCAATCTCTGTCTTTAAAGCAAACATCATCTGTCTGCCACTCTGCTGAGTGATATATTCCCACTTTTTGAGATACAGGCTCATTTAACAACTGGCAATCAAATCCACTCTGGCAGCCACAATGGCAACTGTCGAGGTTCATTACACTGGAAAATGCTCCATCTTTATCTTGGTTCCATTGTTTCCCCCAAAGATTAACAATACACATTTTTTTCCAACAATCCATTTTCATGAAATTTCATTTGGATATGTTTCTAAGACCCTAATCCAGATGGTGTAACTCCAACAGAAATCTGAATGCTTCTTCTCCTGTGCTTTTGTCAAGCCCAACACTATGCTTCTGGACAAATTTAGAAAATAGCACAAGGAACTCAAAAAATAAAATAATTTGTGATTGAAGATGTTAAGTTGAGGAGGAAGAAGGGAAACACATTGTTCATTTATTTTTTAAACTTTTTTCCACATTGATATTAAAAACAATTCATTTAATGAACTATATGTATTTAACATACTATAAACATAAGAAATGTATAAAACTATAAGGTGGAAAGGAAATTGAGCATGCTTTTAGCCTTTGATATGTTTTAAACAAAATTAATAAGGAAATAGAAATGTTACTTTTAATTAAAAGATATTTTGCATGTGTGTATGGGGTTTACATCATTTCCTTTTTCTCCCCCATTCCAATCCCTCCCATGTCCTCGGATCCATCCTTTTCATTCATTAATATTTTCTTTCAAACACACACACACACACATATAAATAAATTAATATATTAAGTATAACCTGCCGAGTCCATTTAGTGTTGTTTGTATGTATGAATGTTTTAGGGCTTACCACTTGATTTGAATAAACAAAGATGAATGACATCCCTCAAGATGACCAATTTTCCCTCTCTTAGCAATCATTGATTGCCTGTATCTCTTCAACTGGAGTCGGGAGTCCATAAGATTTCTCCTGTTTATATTTTCATATCAACTGTGTTGCCTTCTTTTAGGCTTTGTTTAGTCTGCAATAATATTGAGAATGTATGGGTATAGCTTCCCTGTCCTATACAGAAGACACTGCTGATTCCATGTGATGAACTGCCTTACGCAAATGCAGCATAACTGCTTTACCAGGGTGGACTGGGACTAAAGCTGTGTGTGTGTGTGTGTGTGTGTGTGTGTGTGTGTGTGTGTGTGTTACATGTGTGAAATATACCCTGAAGGCCAGAAGAGGGTGAAAGATTCCTTGGAACTGGAATCGCAGGTTGTAAGCTACCCAATATGAGTACTGAATTCAGATCCTCTGGAAAACAAGCAAGTGTTCAGCCTTGTCTCTAGCTATACCTTGTATTTTTTTTATTTAGATATGATTACTGATGATGCTATAATAGTAACTTGTAAGTTCACTCTTGTTACTTAATCAGTAGACTGGATTCTTGTAAATTCTGCATCTGGAGTAGGTGACAGATCTTCCCAGACCCACAGCTAGTTCTGCCCTCTATGATTATCCAATGTGTTAGAAAGTAGCCCAATCTTTTCCAGCCAGGAGAAACAGGAAACTGGGAATCATAAGAAAGGACATTTGTTTTATTTCAGTTCTAAAAGTTGGGTGTCTAGGATTTACATGCCAGCATGGTCACATTCTGCTGAGATACCTTCCTGATCAGTAGCCAGCTGCCCCTCGCTTTGCACATATCTGGACTTCCCAGGCTGTTCATGCACAGAAAGAGAATGTTGGTATTGGTGTCCTCCCTCTGTTCTTATAAGAGCATTTACTTCATGTGTCTTATATTTCACTTTACATGAGTAACCTAGATTTATGTGTGAGTGTATCTGCCTCAGTCCCAGCATGTATTTATGTATGAGGCTATGTGTGTGTGTGTGTGTGAGTGTGTGTATATCTCTCTGTGTTGTATGTATTTACACTTCTCTCTCTCTCTCTCTCTCTCTCTCTCTCTCTCTCTCTCTCTCTCTCTCTCTCTCTGTGTGTGTGTGTGTGTGTGTGTGTGTGCAATAGAAGGCAGATCATTTACAAGGGAAATGGATCATTAAGGGGGCGTGAGAAAGGTAGAAGAGAGTTTTGGAGGTGGGAAATATGAGTGCATTATAGTGATACATATCTATGAAAATGTCACAAACATTTCTAACACTGGCTAAAAAAATACTAAAAATGTAAGGACAGTTATACCTGATGAGGATTACACCTCAGACGTCTAATGACCTCTCTACTCCGACACATGAGTAAGTTTTGAGTGACTTAACGTATAAAAGTTATATACTTACATTATATATTTTCCTACAAATACTAAACTTCAAATTAGCTTTTATACTATCCACTGACATGCCTCAGGAGAATCCCAAGGTACCAGTACGTATATCAAGAGAGTTTCTTTCATTGCAGTGAAGCAAATCAGTCTCCAGTGTCTAAGCCTCAATTCTCAGTGGGCTCCAATTAACCCAAGGATACAACATAATTTCTGTTTCATATAATTTTGTAAGTGACGTCTCAGAGAGAAGAAAGCAGTGGGTGCAATAGTTGAAGCTTGAAATGAGTACAATGTCATAAAACAAAGCACAAACCTTTGCAACCTGAACGTTACTGTACGTGAAGTTTCCATCAGAGAATATTTGGGCATCACATATTGGCTTTTACAAGAAAAAAAAAGTTGGTTGGAAAGAGAAGTGCGGGTTGCTCTGGGAAGTATTGTGGGGAAAGAAAGTAAATATGATCAAAACACAGGATACAGAGTTCTCAAAGAATAATAAAATGAAATTTCTTGAATAATATTCTATTGTGTATGTGTAGCACATTTTCATGATCCATTCATAAGTGGATGAAGTAGGCTATGTTTATTTCCTGGATACTGTGGATAAGGCATCATGAATACCTATTGGGAGGTATCACTGCTATAGGATGTAGAGCCCTTTGGAAAAATTCTTAGGAGTAGTGTGGCTGGGCTGTATAAAGCATCTATTTCTAGATGTTTGAGGAAACTCTATACTGATTTCCACTGAGGTTGCATCAGCTTTCTGTTACTAAGAGGGCATCCATGTCCCAGGAGATGATCATGTACCCATACAAGCAGCAATAAGTGGGCATATCTGGACTTTTGAAAAACAAAGCATATGAAGTTAAAAGGGAAAACTGGTGGTGGGGATGGGGGATACATGGGAGAAGAAGAAAATGAGGGCAGATTTAATCAAAGTCATTATATGAATATGCAAGATTCTCAAATTAGAGAAAAACAGTAATGTGCCTCACCCTCTCTGAGGATTGGATGCTGTTGGGGTGGGAGGGTATGTGAAGGGAATGGGAGGAGAGGAGGAAGTGGGATCTTGAATTGGTATGTATAATGTAAAAACATAGTTTGTTTACTTTTAAAAATAAATAAATAAAGGAAAAATACATATCAATTAAAAGCTAAATAAATAAAGAAGAAGAAGGAATGAATTTTGTTTAATCTGCAGTGCATCTGTTTCCTGGGCATTGTTGGTCTCCATGCCTAACTATGATGATGTCATCAGAGATTTGGGCTGCACTTTCTCATGGGGACAAAGGCCTACCTAAGGTTCCCTCTAGGCACAATTTTAATTGGTTCATGTTGTTTTTTAGATGAAGGCTTCCTGTCCTGCTGCAGGCAGAGGAGATACCAGACAAAAGAAGTTGGGAAAGCTTGGCTCATTTCAGTTCACCTTTATCTTAGACATTTCTTTTGGATAAGTTAATTTCCTTTGTCAATAGAATAGGTGTTGAAGTATTATTAAATCTGTTCCTTAATAGCACTCAGGAAAGCCATTTAAACCCCAAGGCCATTCTCCCCTTCTAAACTGTATCATTAAGTGTGTCTTTTAAGAAACGAACATGCCAGAGTATCAAAAATCTCCAAGCTATTATTTTCAGCCCACCAGAGAACCTGTGAAAGGCTTTCTCAAGCCTCCGAGGTTGTTTGTCATCTGTTCCAGGGACCACCTTGGTGCTAATATCTTATATCAACATTCTGAGAAGCAATGAATGGGTGATAAATATTTCCAGGGGGTTGCAACTGTCTTATTAGAGATGAAAATAGAGTTCTGAGGACAGTGTTTTACCCTCTTATCTGTTTTATGTTCCAGGCATTCTATAAATATGTATTACTATGGGAACTCATTGCTCATCAAAGACAAGATTGCTCTGAAAATATTTCACAATTATTCCATTCCTCCTAACAAGTCAGTTAATTAACAGCAATAACACTAGTCATATCAGGGGGGAAAGCAATTCCAAATGTTGCTAGGTAATGTCTGTATTTATAAGCAGCTGCAATCTCATATTGGCATTGATGGTTTGTGCTTGCTATTCAACATGTGTGCTCCCTGCCTGACATCTAATAAGAAGAAAAAAGAACACAGATATCAGTGTACATAGGAATGTAGTCAATAGCCTTACTCATAAGGAATTTAAGAATCAAGTGGTTCACCCTAAACATATATGATCCACACTAAATGGGCTTAGTAGGTCACATGTGTGCATAAATATACCTATGCACACACACACACGTGTATGTATATAACAATAACTAAAGAAGAGGCCGTAATATGAGAGGGAGCTAAGGAGGAGACAGAGAGATGAAAACGATGTAAACACAGCCTCCATGTATGAAATACTAAAAAAAAATCTTAAATTAAAAATAAATACATGTTTCCAAACTCCTTAAATGAAGGTAATTATATCCTTGGAAATATATCATGTAGCTGTGTAGTTCTTGAAATTTTTAAAATCATTTATTCTACTTTAATTATGTGTGAGTTTCTGTGAGACTACGAGCACAAGAATATAGTGCCTAGGAAAGCCAGAAGAGGGCATCAGATCCCCAGGAACTAGTGCTACATGTGGTTGTGAGCCATCCTACACAGATGTTGAACTTGGGTCCTTTGCAAGAGCAGTATGAGCCCTTAACCACTGATCAACCTTCTCTATCCTGACATTTAAACAAAAATACATCAACAACCTTTTTTTTTCACCTTCCTCCATGATAACAGGAAAAATCAAAGTCTACTGTAAACAATCAAAATTTCTAAATATTCAAAATAAAATTAAAATCACTCACAACTCTATCAACCTGCCATTAATATATCGGCTTATAGGCTTAAAAATTATATACCCTAAGAAAATTATATAGTTAAGAAAGGACACATATGCTTGTTTCACTTTTCTAAAATTTCATAGAAATTTTCCCCTCTAATGCATGGGGCTCCATGTAGTCATTTTAAAGGACTGCTTGATATCCCATCAGATAGCATGATTGACTCAGTTGTTGCTCTGTGACCTGAACTTGTGGAGACGTTCCATCACCTGCTACCATCGCCACCCTCATTATTGTGTTTTCTCGGACACATATGTCTTTTGCCTCATTATCTGTATTATTTCCTTGAGGTAAATTCTCTAGAAGTCAAATTGGTGGAGAAAAGGTTATGGACATTAAATTTTATGACCTTTAATTGAATTGTGCAACGAAAAACCATTAAGGCAGTAAAGTTCTAGGACCAGAGAAAGACACACAAGGCCATTCTCAGCCTTGAGAGTGATGGTGGTGGACTAGCCACTGTCAGGGGACATCTTTATGCTGGCCCAGGGATCCAGGAGTGTTGTGCTTACATCATCTGTGGTGGGTGTTGTCTGTTTTTAGGACTGAGGGACCACCAACCTGACTCCAACATTGTAATCAATCATTGATTTGAAGAAATGGGGAAGGCAGAAGGTACTTTGAGGAATAGTCAATTAAACTTGTACTTTCCGATGACTGGATGAGGGTTCAGTTGCTGAATGCATGTCACATAAGCATGAGGATCGAAGTTCAGACACCGCACCCTTCTAAAAAGGAGCATAGCACATACCTATAGCCCCAGTGGTGGGAAGGGCAGGGACACACTGATTCTCAAAGCCATTGTCCTGATAATCTGGCGCAATAGCTGAGCTTTGGGTTCAATGAAAAAGCCTGTCTCAAAACAGAAAGATGCAAAGCAGTTGTGAAAAGACTCCCAACATTGATCTCTGGCACACGTGCATCACACGCGTGCACACCCACACCCACATTTTCCACAAGATAGTGCACAGAAAGCTCTCCAGATCAAAATGTTCAGTCTTTGCCAGGAAAACACTGACTCTCAGAGAGTAACTGACCCTCTGCCTTAGTCAACTGACTTCAGGTATCAGTGAAGTATTCAAACTGTTTTTGAAGATATTAAAAAATAGAAATGAGGAAAATGCAAAGTTTCTTCCACGAAGGGTCCTGCTTGGTGTTCATAATCTTAAATGATATTAAGATCAGCAAATAAAAATGTGTAAAATAATACAGTGTGCGACAGTTGGGTCTTAGATGATGTGCCAAAAGCCGGAAATTTGGCAGAAAGAGTCAATAATATGCTACAAGCTGCTGCAGTTTGGTCCCATTGATGCCTGGCCAAAACAAATGAGAAGAACTGGCATGCAGAAAGACTGACAGGCACCCTAAATCTAGCTATTTTTACAGAAGCTATTGTTCTTTTCTAATTTTATTTTCCACATCAAGCTTTCAATATATAAAATTTACTTTGTAGATCTATATTTGACCTGGAATAAAGTGAATTTACCTTTAATTAATTGATTTAAAAATTGTCATGGATCTGTGAAATTACCAGACAAATATATTTAATTTCTGAGCATATCATTGTAAGAAATAGTGTTACCATGGTTTCTTGATTCAAGATAGAAATAAACTTCTGCAGTTTTTGAGAAACGACATGTTTATTATTTTGTATTTTCATGTATGAAAGTTCTACCTGTGTGTATGTATGAGTACTGTGTGTGTACCTGATGCCTAAGAAAGCCAGAGGAGGGCGCCAGAGCCCTGAAAGACAGATGTCACCAGAGTTCGTGGAACTAAAATTAAGGACAGTCTTGAGCCACAATATGGTTCTGGGTTCTTTGGAAGAACGGCAAACATGTTTCTTAACTATGAAGCTATCTCTCTAGCCCCATCTATCCTTTGGAGAGCCCTCTCTTTTTCAGACTCAAGCCATAATTCAGAACAATGCAGTACATATGTGTTTGCGTGTGTGTGAGAGAGAGAGAGTGCGCACACAAGAACGTGTGTGTATGCGCTCGTGTGTGTGCATGTTTGTGGTATATGTCCTTGTGTGTGCGTATGTTTGTGTGAGAGGATGCACATGTGTGTGCATATATGATAAACAGAGGTAAGCTTCAGGTGCCATTTTCCATGCACTAAATTCTTTGTTTTGAGACATGGTTTCTCATTGGCTGTGGCCTCACTAAGTAGTATGGGCTGCTGGGAGAGCAAGTGTCAGGAACAAATTTGTGCCTTTCATGAACTCTGGTTACAAGTGCATGCCACTGTGCCTGGAAATGTTTTTGCATGGGTTTCTAAGTATGAAAGTCAGGTTCTCACACTTGTATGGTAAGCATTTTAAAAACTGAAATTATATCTGCTCCTTAAAGAAGCAAGAGGAACTCCTGAACACAAAAGCAAAAACCACAAGGAAAACAGGCCACGTGCTGGCAGACCCCTTAGATCAACAGTTCTCAGCAATAGGTCACCACCCCTTTGGAGATTGCATATCAGATATCCTGCATATCAGATATTTATATTACAATTCATAACAGTGGCAGAATTACAATTATGAAGCAGCAATGAAATAATCTTATGTTTTGGGGTCACCACAACAAGAAGACCTGTATCAAAAGGTTTCAGCATTTCTCTGACTGTCCTCACTATAGTCACATGGAAGTTGGCTGCTTAGTCAGTGGTCCCTCCAAGGTGCTAGGTGGTGTGGCACAAAGGCTTTGCCTTGGTTCTTGCTCAAAGTAGAGATGAAGAGAGAGCACAAATGTCTGGCATTCCATCTTTCTTGTGAGTGAGAATGGTCCCCAAGCAACCATGTAGAAATAGGGACCATAAAAGGAAGCAGGTAGAAATTGCATGTACCATCCATCACCTCATAGACATGCTGATTTTAGCCAAAGCAGTCACTCCAGTCCGAACTCTATCTATCCAAACTTGAGGCCACCTCCTCAGTCAACCAATGCCCTTGGTACTATTCTGCCTCTGGAATAAGAGTGAGTCAAGGAGGATACAATATCCTACCTACCTTGCTAGCTGAGCAATGATCATTCTTTGCCACACTTACCCTATATTATCCTGGTTTTCTTGGATAATTGGTAGCACCCCTAAAATCCACTTCTTAGAATTCTACCATAAAAAAATGCCAAGAACACTTCCATGCACTCATCCCCGAATGACGTTAACCCTCTGACCTGGGTAACTTCTGTTCACACTACTCCCTCACTATTGGTTCTTTCCCTCCAGCTTGCTTCTCCCTGCTCTTCCCAACTCCTGGGACATCTCTCTAAAGCACAGAGATTTTGGTCCTGCATTTTGATAGAGTAATACAACCCTTAACACTTTATTTACATTTGATTTAACTTAAAATGTGACCCAACAGAAACCCCAGTGATAATGGATTCCCTCAGGGCAATAACAAGCTAAGAGTGAAACCAAACTTTTGACTTTTTTCTGATTATATATAAAAAAAATCCTCCCATTTTTCCATATTTTTTAAAATCACCCTTCTGACCAAAAGTCTGCTTCAAAAACAAAGCATTTGCTCTAAACGGATAAACATTAGATTCTGGCATCTTTTTAGTGTGCTTCAATCTCTAAGATTATTGACAGTAGCTGCCTTAGTCCCCGTCCTAAACTCTAGTCTCACTGAAGTTCAAAAGTACAATTTTTATAATCTATGAGAAAAATCAGAAGTCATTTTATTTTTGATTTTTCAAACTCAACTTGTATGAATTGAATCAATGACATATGACAAATTTATTAATGTCCTCTCCTCAGTGATGTTTCACCATTTTCTAATAATAACAATAATGGCAACAAATATTTAATGAAAATTCACTTATTTCCCCCAAAGTGCTCTAAGCCTATTTTATCATGTTACCATAGAAGATCATTTTGCTAAAATAAATGCTTTTCATTAACTGATTCTGACTTCATTAGTATCAAGAATGATTCAGCCATGCTCATTCTTCATGTTCAGTGTTTCATAAGAAAAATCATTTTCTCTGTCATAAAATGATGCTACATAAAGAGCAGAGGAAGCTAAGGTTTAATTTGAACTTTAAGAGCTAATATTCATAGACCCATTGCTGTCAGGTTGGCCTTTGTCTGCACTGGATATTGCTTAATTGTCTTAGCACCTTGGAGGTGGATTCTGAGACATCCCATTACATCAAACTCTTCTGACCCCCATCCCCAGGAACTACACTGATTCCCCAGCTAAACCACCTAGGGACTCGGAATTACCTAGGGTTCCACACTACATTCTCTGTGCATTAATGTCATTAACTCATTCTTTCTCAGCAGTCAACAAAGTAAGTATTGCTTGCCGCCAAGAAGGAACAAAGTTATTCTGCTATCATAATGATGTACTGACTGGGCATGGACCAGGAATGGAGGATTTGCATTTTGTATCAAGCTGATGACAATATAAATAAATACACATGTTTATAAATGGACACCTTCACAATAAGAATCTTCACCTTACTGTGTTAAGAGTAAGATCACAATTTGTCTGTGATGAGCAATGCCATTGTCATCTTCACACTAAACGGTTGCCAAATGGAGAAGAATAGAGGAAGAGAAAAAGTTGAAACAAAATTGGAGACCCACCAATAACAAATACAGATCCTGAGCTCAGAGATCTGTGAAAAGAGAAACCATCCCATCCACCTCCTGCCTATCTAGTTACATCACTGACTCAATGGTGATATGTCACTGTTTTTTCCTTGTCCCATTTCAGCTACTGGACTGGGTTCCACCAACATCTAAAACAGAGACTTCCTACCCATGTGTTCTTGAAACACATAGCCAGAGTTAATTTCACCATCTCCAACATCCTCATTCCATGGTTTCCTTGTCCAAGTTCCTGAGTGAGATTCAACCTCTGTTCTCTCTTTGTTTCTCTGTCTACCCCATCACACACACACACACACACACACACACACACACACACACACACACGCACAATCAGTGACTGATGATGTTAACAACTTCCTGTATCTCAGAGGGAAGTGCTAGACTTCCCTCACCACCAGGATTTGATCATGTTACAGGCTAAGGCACTGATAGCAATCTCATAACACACACTGATCAATCCCCTTTAGTGTTCTAACCAATGCAGTTTGTGAAGGTTAGAAGTTTAAGTATATTCTTCTCACCTCTAGCTCTGTATCTCTGCCATGCCCCATTCTCCCAGGGAATGTTTTCTTTTTGGTTTTTTGGCCTCTCCTGTGTTCTGTCAGGGTTGGGTGACAAAGTGAAGGTGGGAGGGGCCACCAGCTCCTCAGACCCTGTTTTAAACTAAACATTCTGAATGCCTTGATGAGAGCATCACATGGGACAGAATCAAAAGACTTGCCGTGGCTCATGCAGATTACATCTATTGCTTTCCTCCTATCTCTGCAACCTGCCATTCTGTCATAGGAGGAAATTGAATTGGTCTACACGATTTTCTCTTTACAATACTAGGCTGGCTGCTGCCCTCTTCCCCAGGCTCCACAGAGAGATGGAAAATGGATTACTAGATGCTGTTTTGGTGTTTTTCTCAGCGCTGAAGGTGACTGATGGGTTGATGCAGGTGGAATTCACTTTATCCAGTGGCTGCTTGCCTAAGAACCTGTGCAAATCAGATTTCATACAAATTGGATTCCATCTCCTTCTTGCTTGCTTTCTTGGGAGATACTTGATTTCAGATGGAACCCTAATGTTCTGTGTCTCTTAACATTTGAGTTGTAATGCTGTTCACTTTCAATCCTCAGGCACCCTGGGCCTCCGTTAATGAGATATTTTCTTGTAAATGCACAAATACACTGAGTGAGTTATAACGAATGAGAAATATTAATGAGGGCTAGCCTATCAGGGCATTTCCTACAGTGTGTGTGGTGTGTGTGTGTGTGTGTGTGTGTGTGTCTGTGTGTCTGTGTGTCTGTGTGGGGGGGGGCATGGAAAGTCTTTTCAAATATTAGTAACTACTATTTTCTGATACTTATGAATGAAATTACTTGCAAAGTGCTTTATAATTAATTTTCCTCATTTGATTTTCTTAACACCTTACTATGTGAAGGAGATCACACTTATTTTTTTTCAGTGATTGCCAGACACCGCTTATAACTTTCTCAAATTCACCCAGAAGTTAAGAAAATAAGTTTGCAAGTCTTCCAATTTGCATGTATCTTACTGTTTTACCCCTTTAAAACAAAAGTTACCCAAGTACACACATTCTTCATGTTGCAGTTTCTCTGAACCATATTTCTTGGTGCTCTGTCCGGAAGTGCATGAGCACATAAATTGTAGGCCCATATTTCATACAAAATATTTACAGCCAGGTTCTCTGGCCATGCTTAGTTTCCAAGGGCAGATGCAATCCTGCCAGACAAGCTGTAGCCACCTAACAAAAGACTAGGGATGTATTGCTCCTTCTCCTTTGTTACTATGTAGACCACCTGGAGAGAGGTGTGGATTCCAAACTGGTGACTAAGTTGCAGGTGTTTTGGTATTCCCATGTGGTAAACCAAGAGAAACCACCTTGGTTTACCTGGGGGATAAAAGGTGTTTGAATAATGAATGCGGGTACATCTTCAGGAATGGATGAAGCCTGAGATGTCCTTCCAATATTGCTGTGTGAACTGTGTCTCATTATTTGCCGCGCCTCTGTACTGGTCGAGATAGGGAAAAGTAGTTTTTATGTTGGGGCTTCGAACCCCAACAATATATGCACACACACACAGAGAGAGACAGAGAATTTATTTACTCATTTACACATTATTCATCTGAATAGATAGACCACACTTCCTGCAATCAGTTTTGCATACATTGCTCCATAATTGTTTTTACTATTGTAGAAAATATGTCAAAATAAATGTATACATTGTGGCTCACGGCAAAAATAAATTCTGAAAATGGATTATGTCCATATTTCCAGTGATATAGGAATGAAAAATTTGGTATTGCTTGTATTTGTTTCTAAATAGATTCCCACAGGACATGTAAAAATACCTGTCCCTGAACCTGCCTCAAACATGGGAAGAGGATGCCCATGTCTTCCTGGTTTTCTGGTCATGTGCGTCTCATCAAATTGTGGAATTTCATGGATCAGGTAAGTGGAAGGGGACACAGATAGTACTCAGTCTTCTCAGTTTGCATTTCTTTTATTGAGACTGAACTTGTGTGCCTTTTGTATGTTTTAAGAATTTTTTCTATTTTCCCACTATGTATTGTTTATTTCTAGTCATTAATGGATTTTCTTCTATTGGGCAAAACTCATAATTTTTACAACTTTCCAAATGTTTTTAGGTAAAGGCAGAATGAGAATATAAAGTTTTAGAATCCTCTTAGCTTTTGCTTTCCTTTCTGTTCCTTTGACTTACCGTTCTCCTCAATACTTAAGACCTTCGTTTTCATACAATTTTCTCTCATGACTGGTCATTTTCAGCTGGAGTTTGGAAATTCCAGTTCTAGGAGATCTGGCACCCTCATACAGACAAATGTGTAGATAAGACACAATTACACATAAAATGAAAATAAAACAAATTTTAGAAAGCCTGTCTGATCCAACATTCTGGTCTTAGTGTCATTTCCTGTAATTATAAAAAACCCTGTTTCGAAAACTCTAAACAGATGAATTTCAAATGGCTGAAAGACATTTAAGGAAATTCTCAAAACACTTAGCCATCAGAGAAAAGCAAATCGAAACAACTCTGAGATTTCATCTTACACTTGTCAAAATGGCCAAGATCAAAAACACTGTTGACAGTTTATGCTGGAGAGGATGTAGATTAAGGGGAACACTCCTCTATTACTGGTGGGAATTCAAGATTGTACAGCCGCTCTGAAAATCAGTATGGTGATTTCTCAGAAAATTAGAAAACAACCTACCTCAAGACCCAGCAGTACCACTTTTGGGTATATACCCACAGAATGCTCAATCATACCACAAGGACATGTCCTCAACTATGTTCATAAAAGCATTGTTTGTCATAGCCAGAAACTGAAAACAACCTAGATGACCCTCAAGTGAATAATGGATAAAGAAAATGTGGTACATTCTCACAATGGAGTACTATATAGTAGTAAAATATAATGACATCTTGAAACTTGAAACAGGCAAATGGATGGATCTAGAAAAAAAAGCAAATTGAGTGAGGTAACTCAGATCCAGAAAGACAAATATAATATGTACTCACTCAAAAGTAGCTCTTAGATACAAAACAAAGAAAGCCAGTCTACAGTCTACAACCCCAGAGAACCTAGACAACAAAGAGGACCCTAAGAGAGACATATATGGATCAACATAGGAAGGAGAAAAAGACAAGATATCCTGAGTAAACTGAGAGCGTGAGGGTCACAAGAGAGAGTACAAGGGGAGAGGGAACAAAAGGAGGGGAGCAGAGAAAAATGTATAGCTCAATAAAAACAATTTAAAAATCCCTAATAAATGCAACTTGAAGGAGAAAGTGTTGATTTGCTCACAATTTCAGGTTACGGTCCTCCACTGTGTGGAAGTCAAGGCACTGGAACTGGAGCATCTCATCACATCACAGCCACACCCGAGAGAAGAGTAGGATGGATTCATGCATGCTGGTGCTCATCTGGCTTTTTCACTTTGTCAAACCCAGGCTCCTGCCTAGGGAAAGGTGCCATCTATGGCGGCTGGGACTTTCCACTTCAATTAATGCGTTACTTTCAGATGATTCTAGATTGTGCCAAGCTGGCAAAACCAACCATCATAGGAATTAGTTCATGTTTTCTTTTAGTCCATTTTTGTCTTGATTTTTACATTGCACTCGAATATTGATCTGTGGCTTAAGGTCCTAATTCAATTTTATTTTAAATTTGAGAACTGCTAGTCTGCTTACTGAATGATTTATTTTTCTACATTATGTTAAACATTTTATTTTGACACTGAACTTTTCTATGTATTTTTATCTATTGTCTATAATTTTCTTTCTTTTCCAGAGATCTCTTTATATGTCTTCACACATGGACTTCTCAAGGAATCCCCCTGATTGATATTTTTATATGGTGCTGGTATTTTCTGTATTATTTTTACATGTAAATTTCATGTTTGGGCACAACATGCTGTAAATATGAATTAACATGCCATGCTGGACATCTTTATGTAGTTATGTTATCTTTCTTCTGAATGCCTTCTATTAATTACAGACTTTCTTCCACCATGATCTTTAAAAGAAAGTAGGAAGTTTCTTCACGAAGTCACACATAGAACAAAACATTTATTTTAAGACATAACAGACTGTTATTTATGTATGCAGTGTTATTGTTTTAAAGCTTTCTGTGAGCATGAACATGTATGAGCGTGGTATATTTGTATATACACTTGTGTTCTCACGGAAGTTTACTGCTTAGGCTAGATTTGCTAGCCAGTGAGTCTTGGGCATTGGCCCATCTTTATCTTCTGCAGACAAAGAATTAAAGTCATACACTAGCATGCCCATCATTTATAAACACAAATGATATTTAAATTTAGATCCACATGTTTTCACAGTGAACATTATTCACTGAACCATCTCTTAGGCCCTTATTGTTATTATTTTCTTTTTAATACAGCCTCATTTTGCAGTTCCATGCTGGCCTCAAACTCATTGCAATCCTCTTGTCTCAGTCTCCTGAGGGAAGTGATTAAAAGTGTACACTGTCACTCTCATATTATTTTTAACTGCTGATATTTTACCTTTATATCTTTTGACAAATTATTTTTGTGAGTTACTAATTCTGAATATTAATTTAACATATCTCTACCTTGGTAAATATTCTGTGTAGCAACTCCTCAAATATCAGACAGAGTTCATGGTGAGACTGATATATTTCATTACATTATGAAAATACTTGTGCATTCTTATTTTGAGTGTTATCTTTACTATCAGAAATCATGATTCAATTTTATGTACTTTTATTTCAAGATCTATGCTGATGATTGATTGTACAATTATTTACCTTTCTGTGATGAATTATATCAATATGTTTTTTGCATTTTTCCAATAAATCTTTCTTGACCAAAAAGCATGACTCCCACAAAGGATGGCTATTTTCTGTTTAGTCATAGTTTATGAGTGGTGTTCTCAGTAGTAAGGTGTTTTGTCATTGTGACAGAAATACCTGAGAAAGCTTCAAAGCTGGAAATCCTAATTTAGGTTCTAGGTTCCAGTCCATGGCTACCTAATCTGCCACCTTGGGCTTGTATTGATGCAGGCATGTTCACTTCACAAGGACAGGAAGAAAGAGAAGGTGAGAATAAAAGACTAGAGTCCTAAAACTCTGCCAAGGCCACACCTTTAATGAATGACCAACATTCTTCCATTAGATACCATTTCCTATAGGTCCTGCTACCATCCAGTAGCACTGTAGACTTATGGCCAAGTCCATAGCACATGGTCTTGCAAAAAATGTGAAATCAAAATCCTAAGGGGTGTCCACAAGTAGGGCTGAAGACAGGAGACCTGTAAGTTGACATGGAAGGGAGAGGCTTCCCTGCAGGCCTTCATTCTTGTTGGTCTCTCTGAGATCTGCTGTCATTTGACTCTTCCATAATGTTCCTCACAGTCTGCAGATTTTCTAGGCAGCTTTGGCCTCATCTCAGCTTTGGGCCCTCTTATGTACCCAGTATATGCTCACAGAGTGGATCCCAGGGGTCAGAATATCTTTCTCTGTCCTTTTCCGTCATTGGGGTTTCTGCGAGAAAAGTGCTCTCATACATCTCTAAATCCACAAAAGGTTCTCAGGGTCTGTTTTGTGAATTAACAAAAGGTCTGCTCTATTTTCATCTACCATTAGCAGAACTTGCTAGTGAATAATTTCTACTTTTGGCTTGTTGGTTTAATCCAGTCTATTCTAGAATGCCCTTCCTTCCAGCTTTAGGTACAGAATCCTAACAATTTTGATAAACACATTTTTAAAGCATTGTTATTTATATTGAGCTGCAGTAACGAGTATACATATCCTCATTATAATATATGTATATATCTTCATTATATATGTTATATATCCCTATATATATGGTTATATGTATATATATATAAACATAGCAATGAGTATAAATTAGTCTTTGTTAAGCAACAAATAAAAATAGCCTTCTTCCTTTATCTGCCATGTTTTTTTTCATTTTCAGCTTCAAGAAAGTTCAATTACTTGTGGAATCTTGGTCACTTTTGTCTTCTACGCTTATTTATAAATATGGATATGTTTATATACAAGTATGTTTATTTACATTTTATATATGAGTTTTTGTTACACACATATGTATATACATATATGCGTATGTGTCCAACACATGTGCATAGTGCCCAAGGAATCCAGAACAGAGAGTGAATTCCCTGAAACTGGAGATATAGATGGTTATGAGCTGTTGTCTGTGCTGGGAATTGAACCTATGTCCTCTGGAAGAGCAACTCTAGAATCCTTTATCATTGAGTACTGTGACATCTTTCCAGCTTGAGACACACACACACACACATAAATGAAATATCATATATATGATATTTGTATTTTAATACTGTATTTATATTCATTTGTAATTTAACAAATAAAGCTTTCCTGAAGTTCAGAAAATATACAGCTGCACTGATCAACCATACAGACCAGGCAGTGTTGACACACACATTTAATCCCAGTAGCCACGCTAGCTTGCCATAGAAACCAGACAGCAGTGATGCATGCCTTTATTCCCAGTCCTAGAGAGAAATGTAAGATCGGAGGAGGCAGCTCTCAGACACAGTCTCATTTTGAGATTCCTGGAGGCAGGACTGCCATTTCAGATTGAGGTAGAGGTATAAGCCAGTGGTTGGCTCTTCTGCTTTTCTGATCTTCAGGTTGAACCCCAATATCTGTCTCTGTTTTTTTATTAATTGTGCTACATATATACACACATATATGAATCTAGTAAATATCCTTATGCCTCATTCCTTATAAACATCTGTATGCATAGAACAGATGTCAGCAAAAAGTATTATTGTGTCCTAAGATGTTGTCCTTCAGAAAGCTATAGTAGCCTTATTATGAATTTTACTCCTTTTCCCTAACATTTTCATCAGTAGACATTATACACTGCTTTAGGTCTTATTACCTTTAGCTCAGCTTGTACCCCCTTATTTGTTATTAAAATCTAACACATTTCCCCTGTGTCTGTTTACCATGTGTCCTTTTTCAAGATTTCACATTACACCTATTTATTTATCACTCATCATTCAGTTTTCTACCTTCAAAACATGATGGTAAATATTTTCAAAAATATATTCAAAAAAGTTTCATTCAAAATGTTCATAAAAGTCTCTATATTATCTCTATTTTTAAAACTAATTCATTTATTTTTAACTACTAAATTCAAATCCAACTATATCTAATAAATGATTCTGTTAGAAGCCTCTGTGTTTAAGTTTGGAGAACTAGCTTAGGGGTTAAGAGTGTTTGCTGCTCTTTCAAAAAAGCAAAGTTTGGTTCCTCATACCCAGCTAGCTCATAACTGCCTGTGACACCCGGACCAGAAGATCTGACTTCTCTTTGGGCATCCATAAACAACTGCCTGGATGAGTGCACACACCGATATAGAATCTCAGGCACCCATATAAATAATCTTGTAACAAAGCCTCTCCTTGCCTCCACTTCAACTAACATTAAGAAGAAACAATAAGACAAACTCAAGATGCTCAGAATTCTTGTGGCAGTGAGAACGCTGGTTACCAAGAACCCCTTCTTGTTGGTCAAGTGTTGATCAAGAGATCATGGCATTTTCTCATCAACATAGTCATGAAATTCTTACCCTCCTTTACTGAGGAAAGAGCATGTGGAATGATTCTGGAGGACAGACACAGACACTTTCATTGGCCCAATGAGGAGGAACGAATAAAAATGAGCTAAAACTGTAGACACTAGACATTGTAAAAATACATAAATAAACAACTAGCTTTTACTTTTAAAATATAATATTTAAAATAATTCTCACAAATATATCTTAGATGGAAAAAATACACTGGAGATTATTAACTAAATTACAACTCATCCTGAGTTTCTTTACCTCTGTCCCTTCATGTCCCTTAAACAGATCTCTCACCTGAATTTATATACTCCTTGTAGAAAGCTTACTGCTCCTTTCTTTCCTTTGCTTTGCTTTGTTTTTCCTTAGTTCCTAAAAGCTTGGCTATTTCTCCATGCATGTCTTGGAGACTTGGCCAAACTTTTTCCCCGTTCTATGACCTTCCAATTAGCCAAGGTCTACTTTAATACTGCTGTGAACACTGTGATAACATTATCTGTCTCATTGCCTCTTTTTCTTTAGCAGTACATATTTTTCTTCCATGGTCTTATGGCTTCAAAGTTCCTGACTGTTCACAGTATTCTGTTTTTAACACTTGCTCTGAGCATGAGCGTGTCGTGATGCTCCATCATGGGCTGTACACTTCACACTATCCTGAGAACTGAGGAGACATGATGAGACACCTATGAATTTGGAATCTCCACCTTCTCCACACAGTGTGGATGCATCAAGGTTAAAGTTCTCAGCAGACATTCTTCCAGTCTTGTTTGTAGTACAAAAAAGAACGCTAGTCTGCCCCAAGTTCTTTATTCTGATCTTTCTGTCTCTCATTAACTTAAGCAACCTAGCGAGGCTTTCCCCAGGAAATGTACAAGTAAACTAGAACCTTGGTTCTGAATGTTCATTAACTTTTCTGAACTCTGAGGGAATGCCCTAATGTTCTCTGTGTGTCATAAAGCTCAGAGACCCCTAAGCTAAGAGTCAGTGCCAGGTGTCTAGGGATGAGAATTTATATGTGAGGCTAGTGAACTCACACAAACACTGTACTTAAGCCTTCCCTGCAGATGTGACACCACCTGCAAAGTGCCAGCGGGTGGGAACACAGGGCAGAAAAACCAAGCTGCCCATTTGAAAGCTGGCTCTATGAGCATCTAGATACATATTAAGACTCAATTTCTAGTCGGGCAGTGGTGGTGTATGCCTTTAATGCCAGCACTCGGGAGGCAGATGCAGGCGGATCTCAGTGAGTTCGAGGCCAGCCAGGGCTACAGAGAGAGTTCCAAGACAGGCACCAAAGCTACACAGAGAAGTTCTGTCTCGAAAAGACAACAAACAAACAAACAAAACCAAAAACAACAAACAAACAAAGAACTCAATTTCTCACTTTGCAAAATAAAGATTATGAGGTAGGGATGAAATTTGAAAGAGCACAGAGCACGCAGGGAATTCCCAGATGCTCACTGAGACTCAGCATTGCAGAAGTCACAGTATTTACCCTAAAAGACTCAGCAAGACAAGTCTGGGAGACTAGCTAAGCTCCATCCACAACCATTATCATCTGGTGTCGGTTCGCAGGTCACTTCCTAAGAGAGCAACATGGAATCCAAGTGTATTCATTCTCTGTGCATAGCTAACATTTTAGTGGCTTGAAAACATACTTTTTTTATGTTACAGTTCTTCAGGGCAGAATTCCAAAATGGGTCTGGACAGGCTAACATCAAGGTGTTGGCAGGTTTCTTGCTCCTGGAAGCCACGGGAAGAGTCTACTTTGCCTTTCCCAGCTGGAAAGGCCACCTGCATAATTTGGCCCTTGTTCCCTTTTTAATTCTAAGCCAGCTCTTTACATCTCTATTTGTCTGCTTCTGCGTGCACATTTAAAGGACCCTCAACATCACAACAAATTCACACACACATACACACACACACAAACACACATACATGTGCACACACATGTGCCTATGTACAAGTACAGAAGTTGAGGATACCAGAGTTGCTAGAAGGCTGGCAGATCATCAACTTTTATTCCATCTGCAACCATAATTCTCCCCGTCATAAATATAATATTTTCATAAGCTGTATATATTAAGACGTGACGGGTCATCCTTGTGGAACATGGTTCAACCTTGCATGCTACCATTACTTCTGAAAAAAATGAATCAGAAGACATTGAGACATCTTCTCAGGATATGAAGACCTCCAGAGGCTTAGAAAACTGTGCAGCACAGCCATGACTTCACCCAGAGATGAAACAAACAACAACAAAAACAAAAAACAAAAATCATTCACAAGGACTCAGAGAAATGGGGGAGACCAACCTCTCTGATTTATCCAGGATTTCTGAGAAAGCAATCTTTGGAGGCAATCAAATATGAAGACCAGTTGGCAAAAGGGAGTGGGAGAGAAAAATGAAGGCTAGTTTAGAGCATTAAAGGGAGAAGAAAGGAGGCAAGCCATGGCTAAGCAGGGCAACGTCATCACAGGATCCTTTCAGTAAAGGAGTTGGAAGTCTATGATGCTGAAGGTGTTTCAAAAGACTACATATGACCTTGTGAGATCCATACCCTCTTATGAGACACTTCTAAAAGATAAATCTTTATTTCTTTGTTTCTACTGATTTATATGCCCAATGATATTTGAAAGAAGTAGGTAAGAACTCAACCTGTGTCCAGCTCCTACTTCTTAAGCTGCCTAGGACTCACTTTTTTTTTCTTTCTCTTTTTTTGCCAGAGTTGGCAAAATGACTTTTTCTCTGGTGTCTATTCTTTCTCTGATACTTTGGTACAATTCTGAGAAGCCAGATGATATAATATGAAACTTGATCTCATCACTCAAAGTAATTTGTAATCTTCACTCACTGCTCACTAGCCCCCAAATAATATAAATGTCAGCTGAGTAGGGGTAAAATCTTCCCTGTCTGTGTTTGAAACTCAGATAGCAGAACACTGTCCCCCACACAGCAGAGACTCCAGGAGAACCCTTGAACAAGAAGTTCTTTGAACATAAATTGAGAGTGTGTACAAGAGGTGTCTGAAATAGTAAACAGATGGATTTTGTAACATCATTCAACACATTCATCATACCTCAATTCCTCCAACTAAAAGTGAGAGTTGGGTTAGATGACAAATAAGGCCCTTCCCACTAATTACAGCTCCTTGATTATGACTCAAATAAAAAAAGATTAAAGTTAATTTTCAAAAGGACAGTTACTAAGTAAAGTAGTGTCCACCCCTGTAATTTAAAAACATGACTCATCTCTGTCTGATTCATCTATAGTGTCTCTTAGTTCTGCAGTTAGAGACCTCAAAACTCTCCTCACAGACAGAAGCAGTGAAGTATGGGAAAGGCAGAACTGCTCGTCAGGGAAAACAAACACATTTGCACAGACCTCTAGGTTAAGTCAAGCAGTAAAGAACAAAAGGGGGATAGTGATTCTCTTTGTTCCTCTTCCTATGTTCCACCAGGAATAGCTAGAATTCGTAGGTAAATGAATCCTTGGGTTAATGGCTTTTATGATCCTTTCTATGCATTACTTGCACTACCTATCCTGACTCATTATTCTCACAGTCTACTGGGGGTGGAGAGATTATTCGGAAAAACAAACCATGGTGGTTTGAATGAGAAATGTCTCTTAAACGCTTGGTCCAGGTTTGAGAGCTTATGGCCTAACCTCATTTCCAGCTCACTCTCTCTGCCTCCTGCATGTGGACAGGCATTTGATCTTGCAGCTTCACGCTCCAGCTGCCTTCTGCCATGCTGTCCCTGTCATCATGGAACAATAAGCCAAAATAATGTGTTTTATAAATTACGTTTGGTCATGGTGTTTTATAAGCCACTGAAATGCCCTTCCCTGGTGAATCACACTAACATTCCCCTTGTGATCTGAGTGTGTTTCATGAAGGAAGGCCTTTTCCTTCACTTCCTTTGGTCTTCAGTCAGCATGACGTCCTCAGTGAGCCCTTCATCCCATACCTTCTCTGAATGACATTGATAACCCCACATCAGTCCCCTTCCTGATGCTACTGTGCTTTCATCCTGGCATGTACTTCATACACAGTTGCTTACATATGTTGTCCTACTTTAATGGCAAATCAATCCCACACCAGTTATGTTTTAAAGGGGTATTTATTTGGGGGGGGGTAAAACTTACATACACCATAAACTGTCAGAAAGGGAGCCTAGTCGCTGGAGCAGGAGCCGGGACCAAGCGCCAGAAACAAGAGGCCAAGCCGAGCTTGCCGCTCTTCTTTTCAAGAGAAATATACCACGCCCCAGTGGGCTGGTATTTCAGTGACTATTGGCTGAAGCAGCGGAAGGTACTCCCGCAGCACTACTTAACATGATGCAAGTCATAGGAGGCCTAAACCTTACTTTTTTTAGAGTTTTAATTTTTTAAATATTTATTTATTATGTATACAATATTCTGTCTGTGTGTAGGCCTGCAGACCAGATCCCATTACAGATGGTTGTGAGCCACCATGTGGTTGCTGGGACTTGAACTCAGGACCTTTGGAGGAGCAGGCAATGCTCTTAACCTCTGAGCCATCTCTCCAGCCCTAGACCTTACTTTTTTCTGTTGTCTTTTCTCTATCTTCAGCACCTTGAGCAGAATCAGGTGTATAGCAGATCCAGCAACAAAGACTTCAAGGGGATCAATATAAAGATTAATGAATAGAGAGAATGTGGTAAATATACAAGGGTTTTAGTCACCCCTAAAAAGAATGAAATCATGACATTGACAGAAAATGGGTTGAAGTGAAGATCGTTAAGTGAAGCAAAATAAACTGGATTCAGAAAGACAAATAACAGATTTATATATGCACAATTGTTTATGTGAGCTACATATATGGTACCCACATATGACATAATTATAGAAAAGCGATGATAAGAGGATAAAGTATGAAGTCTATAGAGAGGAAGGCACAGGAACATGTGATAGAATATATGTGATGTAAAAACAGACTGGGTAATTATTATTTGGACAGACAAAGGTAGCAGCAATGGAAGGCAGTAAAGGGCAGTGAGGGGGCAAATAAGAACAGGGCATAAGTACACATGTGTATGAAGGTACCATGATGAAACCCATTACCTTGGAAGCATACAAATAGGCTGAGCAGTTGATAAGCATTTATTGCTTTTGCAAAAGACATGGATTCAATTCCTGGCACCCACATGTTGGTCCACAACCACCTATAACTCTAGGTCTGCAGGTTCTTGAATATTTTTCTAACCTTTCTGGGCACCAGGCAACAAAGGTATAAATACATTCACACAGTAAAACATTCACACAATTAAATGCTTTTGAAAAACTAAAAATTAAACAAGAAAGCTTACTTATAAATATGTACTAATAAAACAAATACTCTGTATGTTTTATCTGTATTATTTTTTAAAGGTTACATTTTAAAATTTATCTACTTTTATCTTATATTTATTTGTATTTTTCTTGCAGGTATGTTTGTGTGAGAATGTCAGATCTTGGAATTACCAACACTTGTGAGGTGCATGTGAGTGCTGGGTTTGAACCTGGTCAGAACGTGAGTTTCTGGATCTGTTATTTCTATAGAAGGTGGGGAGGGGAGACAGTGAGCAAAAGCTGGCTTTGCTTATGTTTATTATGTGCACTTCAGATTGTAATCTACCAGTAGAACTACCTTCACATGCTTGGTGCAAGACCTCCCTGCTCTTCTTCAAGATCCTTACCAGTTCCTGTCATGTTCCCTGAAGAGGTGAGGAGAAAGAGGAAAAGAGAGAAGTAGAGAGAGAGAGAGAGAAAGAGAGAGAGAGAGAGAGATTGTAGAGAACAAAAGGAGTGGGAGAGTTGGAGAGGGCTAAAGAGAGACCATCATGGCAGTCATTGTCTTTCTGTCCAAGATGACTGATATAATATAATAAATAATATAATGTAATGTAATCCCCTCTAGTCATCTAAGGAACAGCTTTAACATAGTGTTAGACAGGAGTAAAATTTTTTCCTCAGAAACTCAGGACAGTTGTGTGCTTCATAGATGAGAAAGAACCATTTGCTGTGAGTATTGCTGGAAGAAACAGTCTGAGTCTACTGTCCATGGCCATAATTCGTACCCTTCGACCCAGAGAGACTTAAAGAAATAATTACAGAGATAACAGCCACACAGATGCATGCTTTGTAGAGTTCACCTCATTGGATACTCTGGGTACTCAATTAACTCATTAACTCTGCTAACAATGATGTTTTAAGTAAAGCAATGGGCCAATACTAATGTTCACTTTAAATATCAGAAACAGCCATGTGTTACTATAAAAGCAAGAAGATAATGAAAAGACTGAAGTTGTGAAATGTTGAACTACATTTAGCAGCTCATGGGTCTAGTGATTTCTAAGTCATGAATTCATTGATCTATGATCTGGTGAAAGTTTGTACTACTTCAGGCTCAAAGGTTCCCATGCACCCCATAGTTCCTGTAACATAGTCAGTGGAGAGACATGAAGCCTGTGACTCTAACAGTTACTGGTGGAAGTGACCTTACAGCCTTAGGTCCTTCTTAAGACTGCTGAATTGCCTTGCCAGTACCTGAATTCATAGATGTCATAAGCCAACTCACCAGCTCACAAATACAAGGTATGAGATAATGAAAGGGGGTTGCTTAAATAAAGTTTTGACCTAAAGGTCAAATTTTAGTGAATTTTAGTGAGGACTTGCCTGGGAGACACAGGCTTTCCAAGGTTGCCACTCTTTGACTGGTACTCAGGTCACAAAGAAATATAGCAAGTTCAAATAAAAGTCAAAGTAATGTTAACTACTTTGCTATGTTTTAAATTCCTTTTTTTCATTCCTTCTCTTAGCAAGTTGGCAGTCCATATGGTGAGACAGAGCAAGGAAAACTCAGAGTGGAAAAGAGAAGCTGAAAAAATGAAAAAAAAACATGTACATAGACATTCTATTTTAGAACATACTTATTTATTTATTCATTTGTTTGTTTCAGGCAGGAGCCTGGCACACGGTCTAGGCTGGCCTGAAAACTGAGATCTTTCTACCTTTGTCTCTTGAATACTGGGATTATAGGCATTCACTACCATGGTGAGTATGTTCATTTTCACACCTGAAAAGGGGTGCCCTACAATATTACAGGAGAATATGACCAAAATAGTGTATAGTACTATGTTGTCAAGCATTTAAATATTGTGTTGGTGGAGCTGGAGAAGTGAGTCAGCAGTTGTGAGCGCATACTGCTCTTGCACGAGACTCAAGTTTGGTTTCTAGCACTTATGTCTGGTGGTTCAGAAACTTCTGTAACTCAAGCACTAGGGGATCTGAAGCCTTCTTCAGGACCCCCTCCCACATCTCTATTCATAGGTGTTCATGCTCCCTACCCCACCTACACATAACTAAATATAAATGTTGTATTGGTGGCCCCCTAAGATAGTACTCGTTCCTGGAATTCAGTTAATTTGGAGTGTACTGACATAATAGAATACATCTTTGGGGCCATCCTAATGAGAATATGTTTTTGGTACTCCACATCAGTTCGTGAATTTCTCCACCTGTGCTTTTTCAACCTAGACCACACAATATAAATTCTGCAACCCATGACATCTTGGGAGGTGTCAGTTATCCAAATGCGTCCCAGACAGTAAGAGCATGCTGGGAACAATGGGCCTTTGATTGTCAGGGCAACAACAGAGCTCCATCCTGGTGTCCTCATTCTCTTTCCCCCAGCTTCCTTGAAAATCGCTCCACGTTGCAGCTTGATGTGCGCGGTGGTACAATACCACAGATGAAAATATCATATTTACACAGTGTTGCATAAGCTATGGCTTCATTGTTGTTTTAATTACTGTGCTCTCCAGCTTGAGCTCTTTACATAATGGTGCACCTGGCTAATTCCTAGCACTGAGAGCAGGGCTTCATCTTTTTATAACTTCTTTTTGTAACAGTGTATGACCCATGGCCACATGGTCTGCTTGCAACAACTCAACTGTCAGGCAACAGTGAGTGCTGTGGAGGACGAAGAGGTACAGGATCACAGAGGGTTAAACGTCTGGCCTCCCAGAGACTGGAGTTAGTTCATGAAACATCCTATGTTGGGATTCAATCAAACACATCACTTAGACCAGAACATTAGGGAAGAACTACAGCCCAGAATAGACTTTGACTCAGGAACCTCTTCAGGATGTATTGTTGATGACAGAGGCTCTACTTTAGGCATCAGTGAGCTGCTACTGAGGGCCCTGGGATATGTTATTAGCGTGATACACATTAGCGTGATGGTCAACAATGACTGCAACCCAACAACTACAAGGGAAAATAAATGGCCTCTGACGAATATAAGAATTTCTTAGGGCAGAAGAGATGTGTGTGTGTGTGTGTGTGTGTGTGTGTTCATATGAGTATGTGTAGATGTGTATGGAGATCAAAGGTCAACTTGAATTTCATTCCTCAGGGAAAATCCACCTTGTTTAATTGTGATAACCTCTCACTAATTAAGTTAAGCTAGCTGGACACCAAGACCCAGTAATCCCCCTGACTCCACTTTCTCAGAGGCCTGATTTCAAGTAATTTCTCAAATTTTAAATTTTAAATTATTTTTATTTATGTGTATGTAGGTGTGTCCGTATGGAAGTATGTACATGTGTATACAGATGTCCTCAGAGGTGATAAGGGAGTGTGTGATTCCATGGAGCTGGAGGTATAGGCAACTGTGAGCCACCTGAAGTGGCTGATGGAACCAAATCCAGTTCTCTGCAAGAACAGAAAATATTCTTAACTGTTGGGCATCTTTTCAGTCCCCGAAGTGCTTCCTTCATCTTAGTTGTGTTAGTGTTTTCAATGATTCTTGATTAATATTTAATTTTTTTGCATTAGTGGAATATCTCTTTGTCAATAGCAAAATGTGAGTTAGTTCTAGATCCTGGCCATGGTATATTGGATCTCAAAACCAAATATGTAGGTAAGTAAAATAAATAAGTAGATAGATAAATAAATTAATAAGTAAAACTTGATTGTACTATTTGCTGATTTCCATAGTACCAAGATTCTCATTATGGCCAATTTCAAGTCATTGAATTAGGAGTAAGGAGGAAATACAGAAATCAACTGTCCTGAGCTAATGGGACCAAGCTGCACCATTCCATGAGTAAGAAAAATAATTACAAAAGCAGCATTAACTTTGACTCTGGTTTCAGAATTCAGAAGAAGCTTTTCATATGTGAATTAATACACTCCTCAGGTTGTGGAGGACTGAAATGTCCTGGGAACTGAAGTTCCAGGTGTGGCAGAAGTGATATCACAGAGAAGGTCCACTCCTCTTCTATAAAATACTATATATTCTATAACTTATATATAGAATATATATATTATATAACTTATATATAGAATAAGTTATATTCTATAACTTTCTCAGGTATTACCAAATCTCATGTCTTTAAAGTTGGAAATTATTGAACTATGTGATCATTTCTACTAATGACCAATATCTGATAATTGAATTTTAAAATGGCTTACAACTCTGAAAATACTCTTATGTGTATTATATTTTTTAAAATTGTGCTCATGTTATTGTGCTTACGTGGGTGTGCATGTGTCCTGCTGCACACGTGGAAGGCAGGGTCTTTGCTTCTACCTTTACATGGGTTCTGTGTATTGAACTCACGTGGTCAGGCATGTACAGCATGTGCTCTACCCACGGAGCCCTCTCAGCAGCCTTGCATGCATTATCATAATGAGCATAGGGAACAGGCAAGGAAGAGATTGCTGTGCTCATTTTTTCAGACCCAAATTCTGGGTTGTCAAGAGGTTAAGTGACCTATGGATGACCACATGATAGAGAGCCCTGTTTCACAAGACAGATATAATGACTCAGTCTGTCATGACAGGGAGGAAGCCAGTCTTGAATCAGAACTGCTCCTCCTCATTGGACCTAGAAGTCCAAGACTCTATGGTGAACCTGAGAAGTCACAGAGGCTCCATGTGTGCCAGTGCCCTCTGTATTTGCATATAAGAAGTAGGTAGACTTGTAAGATAACATGTCCTGAGTTAAACCCAAGACTAACTAAATCAGAGTACTGTAAGGCCAGAGGCAGGCATTAATAGTCTTTTAATTCTATCCTGGGCGATTTATAATGTTAATTAACACAGGGACAGGACACTCTGCATATACTTTTCCTCATTTTTTTAAATATTCACATGTATATCACTTTAGCCATAGAACTAATACTATCAAACACCCACTAGTGCTTGAGAGTTTGAGGAATTATTGTTTATTTAATTTAATATTTAATTTAGTCTCTCTCTCTTTTTCTGTGTTTGTGTGTGTGCATGCATGCATGTGTTTGCAGACCAAAAGTCAAAGTGTCTTCCTCAGTCGCTCTCCACTTTGTTTTTGTTTTTTTTTTGTAAAGTAATTTTATTAAATTATAAAAGTTTCCATTTCCGCCCCTCCTCCCACCACCCTCCTACTCCCCCCACTCCCTTTCCTCCTCCCTCTCCATCCCTAAGAGCAGTCAGGGTTTCCTGCCCTGTGGGAAGTTCAAGTTCCTCCCCTCTCCATCCAGGTCCAGGAAGGTGAGTGTCCAGACAGACTGGATCCGCAAAATCCAGTATATGCTGAGGAAACAAGTCCCAGTGTCATTGTCAATGGCTTTCCAGAACTGAGCCCCCCAAGGTCCAAATGAGGAGCAGAAGGACGAAGAAAATGAAAAAGGAAATAAGGACTGCGAGGGATGCGATCACCCACTGATACAAGGGGACGGATCTAATGAGAGTTTACCAAGGCCAGTTGGACTGGGACTGAACGAGGACGCAATCCAACCAGATTCTCTGAATGTGGCCGGATTCTCTGAATGTGGCTGGCCCGGAGTCTTTCCACTTTGTTTTTTGAAACAAGGTCTCTCACTGCACTCTGAGCTCACCAGTTTGGCTAGGCTGGCTGGTTAGGGAGTTTATGAGATAATCTTGTCTCTGACTCCCCAGCTCTGGGATTCCAGAAGTACTCTGTCATCTCAGGCTTTTTCTGTGGATGCTTGGGATCTGAATTTTGGTTCTTATGGTTGCACAGCAAGGGCTTTAACCACCAAGCCATCTTTCTAGCGCACACCCACCACCACCACCCAGGTACTGTTTTAGGTACTGAAGCTACAGAATAGTTAGAGACACCCTTACTGACTTCCAAAAGGAGATTATCCATTGTGTACATTTAAGACTTTGAGGAGGGTAAGTCACTTCCCAACAAATCTGACAACGTGAGTTTCTTCCCAGGACTTGCATGCTGGAAAGAAATAAGTGACTCCTGACAACCATCTTCTGACCTCCAAGTGGAATTTTACAGCACACACACACACACACACACACACACACATACACACACACACACACACACACACACACACACACACACACACAATGTAATGAAAACTCCAGCAGACATCACTTGGTGATCTCTCTGTTTGTAAATTTCCAAGGGTAGACCCATTTTCTTTACAAGGAGACTTCATCCTGCATGTCAATTTAAGTGAGGTGCCTGCCAGTGTGGGGCTCAATCATAGATTCACGTTAATTTATGTACTAGAAAGGCCCCTAAATCGCTCTTCGTGAGTCATATTTAAGGTAGCATTGAAAACTGCTTCCCTGTTAACTCAGACTATCATTCATCTTCATTACAAGTGAAGTGTAATTAGAAGTGGCTCCTAACAAATTTAGTTACAAATGTCTCACTGGGCCCTCTATTAAGCACCAATCAATAAAAAGCAAACCAACCAAAAGACAAAGGAGTTCCTGGTAAGTACAAAATGCAAAAGAGAAGTTAGCTATTTCAAATGAATTCCTACCAAGAGACAAACGTCTCTGGTCCTTTGATGCCGTAAGTCAACCACTTAGGTGACCTTGCAAATCTACTAAATCTGTTATTTGTTGTTCATGATTAGGAAACAAACTGCCTGATTTGCTCAAGTAGTGAAAAATCTCTTAATTGCCATTAATTAAGAAATGACTGCACAGAGGCGAGTAGTCCTTCTGTATGACACTTGGGTCTGAGTACTTCCCTTTTCTCATTGAGCAGCTTGGCATCCTAAGCGTTCCTCCTTGGCACTGGGTGGCGGTCCAGGATTCACCTCTTCTTAACTCTAAGCAACACAGCATTCCCTACAGCCTCAGTGCAAGGCACTGTTACTTAGTCTGAGAGGTGAATTCTGAATAGACTCCACAGGTAACAGGAGAACTTTGCTACTGCTGAGTCAGGGACAGTACGCAGGGTTGATAGTTCTCAAAAGTCAGTGAGGAAATGAAGAATGTAAAACACACTTCTTTTATACTTTGGGAAATGCTCTTGGGCATTAATGCTCAGATGTTTTCCTTTAGTTTATTTATTTATTTATGTGACAATAATCCTTCTTTTTAGCTTTTTTTTTCTTTTTAAAAAGTGTATATTTAGGGCACGATGACTCACATCCACAATCTCAGCAACTTGAATTGCTGATGCAGAAAGACTGTTGTGTGGTTATAGGTTCCAGGCAGTCTGAACAACAATGCGAGAAATGTCTCTAAAAGGACACTCTTAACTACTTTTCTTACAGTTGTGACTAAAACACCTGATGAAAATAGCTTCAGGAAGGAAGGAAGAAATTGAGAGTCCTGTCCATTTTAATGGGGAAAGCATGGGAGCAGGAGAGCAAGGCAGCTAGTCACACCGTGTCTGCCATCAGGAAGCCGGAAAAGATGGATGCCAGAACTCACATCTCTTCCTGCGTTTTATTCTTTCCAGCACTCCAGCCTAGGGAAGGCATTAGCTATGTCCAGACATGTTTGACTTCAGTTAAATCTCTCTATCAATTCCTGCAGACATCCTTACAAATAACTCTATTGGATAATTCTTGATCTTATCAGGTTGATCATCAAGATAAATGTAACCCATCTCTCTCTCCCAAAAACAAGTGCGCAAAGAGATGAGAAGGAATTTCTTGTTTTGTTGCTATCAGATGGTCTCAAGTGCTTAAACGACTGGATTGCTAAGAGCAATGCTCTTGGATTTTCTTAAGTGAAGCTGCTTTTGGAACATTGGTCTGATCAGCTGAGGTTCTTCACGGTATGGATAAATCTTTCCCTTTGTTTCTCTCTTTCTTCATGACATTCCCTTTTGGTCACTGAAGGGCCCATAAATTTACGTATTGGGTAGAGTTCAAATTAAATGTACATTCCCACTCTGTCAAGAAATCATTTTTATTTGTCAGTAGAAAAGTGTGTGTCCATTCTGTAGGATCTGAGTGTTTCCAAAACTGCTCATAGAGGAAACACAGACATTATCAGCTCTATATTTTGGATCACAAAATCAAAAGAAAACAAACAAAAAGCCTTCAAAGTGCATAAGACATTAAGTAATCTATAAAAAGAAAGAAAGACAAGGCTGTGGTCCAACATCACCAAGCCAGTGATGGGAAGATGGAGTTAACCAAAAAAACTCCCCAAAATATAGTCTCAGTAATTTTGATGATTCATCACCCTGTGCATGTCATGGAGGCACATTCTCCTCCTCCATACTTTACTTTCTACTATAGATCATGAGATATAGACTAAAGGTGACAAGAACCTCACCAGAGAATATTATGGGGTCACAGTTTGATGGTGTCAGTTCTGGTGACTTCATTGCCTGACAGAATGGTTCCAAAAGAGCCTTGCTTAGCTCATATCAATAAATGAAAGCAATTAAGCAATTAAGGCTACATCCTTTTCTATTACAGTTATCCTTTTTTCTGCTTTAAATTCAGAGGTAAAGAAGATGTGTGCACAAAAAGGCCAAAAATAAATAAAGAAGAATACAAAGTATTAACACAGTATTAAATTAAATTTTGAAAATCTTCATCTACAGCCATTTCAAAGACATGCGAGTAAGAAAAATATACTGTTTGTTATAAAACAACAGAAAGTTTGCTGTAAGTGTTGTCCATTGTAGGACAACTTTAAAAAAACAAACAAACAAGCAAAACCCAAACAAAAGCTGCACAGGTTTTTTGCTGTGATGGTGATTGCTTTTCAGGTAATTTTTGGTTCAGTGGTCTCGTGTGTTTGTTTGATAAAAACAGAAACACACAAACAAGCACATGTTTGCGAAGATGTCTACTAACAATGTTTTTTACTACCCTACACTATGGAGCATTCTGGAATCTTCCAGTATTGACATTTCCTGTCTTATCTTATGAAGGTAAAAGGAGAGATTCTTGGGGCAAAGAGAAAGTTCACAATGATGAAATAGTTCAACACTTGCTATGTGGAAACAACACAGCCGTTATCTCCTTCAGTGCAGATGTTTTTACAAAGTCAAGTGAAGTTTGGAAATCTACCTCTTGCTTGACTAATGACCAGATTTATAAGAGAAAAAGCAAGGCAGAGAGAGAGAGAGTGGATGAGGAGCGGGAGTAAGTGGAAATGGGAAGATGAAGTCTTTGTGCTTACCTGTTGCATAAGTTCAAATGAGTAAGTGGGACTTAGTCTGCAGGTCCCTGGAAAATGTGAGTGACCATCTTCAATAAGGATTTTTAAAGCGGCATACACTGCAGTGCAGTTGCTAGGGTTACATCTTGTTTGGCAAGGATAAAGTTTGAGATAGGAGAGCACCTAAAAAAACCATCAAGAATTACAGGACCATAAGGCTTTATTCAGGGAAAAACATTCTTCCAGAGATGAGAAGTGTTTAATACAAGAAGATAACAGAATGAACACTTTCTTCTGAGTTCCTCTTCTCTTTCTCCCCCATAGCAATCCTCCAGAACCATAGTCTTCTGCCCAGCAGGAAACAAAACAGCAGCTGCATTCTCTCTTCCTCCTGCATCTTGTCCATGCACTGCCTTTAGCAGTCTATCTTAAAAACTATTACAGAAACCAGTGTTAAAAGAATTAAACATGTCTAGGAATAATGTATACTGTATTTTACGGAAAGTACCAACCAATAGTCAATGAACTTCCTCTGAAAGTAATACAACCTTGCAATTTTGGAGCTATAAAATGTGAGCATGTTTTTCATGTTAACCATTTATAAACTTGGGTTTTAGGTCTTAAATCTTGACTGTACTTTAAGTATATTAATTTTTCCATAGTAAGTTTCAGAGCATTTTCTTTTATCAAGAAACAAAGAAATTGTACTATGCAAGGCCTTAAAGCCCTCTTATGTCTGCTACCTCTACAAAAATGAAAACAATGACACTTTAGGAAAAGTGGGCAAGAGGCAAATGTTAGAGGGGTTATCCCCTTGGACTCCTATGAGCAAATGTGATGTCACACAGCTGTGTCTGGTGAACAGCACACTAATGTAAGATGACAGAACATGCCTGAACCATTGTCCTATATTCTCATTGGGTAGGGGTCCGTTTTAACTTTGTGAAGTAAATGTCTGGATAGGAACATAGGGTCAGAAGTAGGAATACAATGGCATGAATGTGCACTGAGTCAAAACCAAGGCAAATAAAACTGCCCCCCGAGAGACAAAAGAAATGCTTTGGCTGTAGATTTGAATAAGAAACATGAAGAAAAAATGGCGGGAGTTAAGGGTTATTTTTGGTAAAAAGCCAATAGACTCTTGCACAATTTAGGGACTATTTTAGGCATGTAGAACAGAAAGGCTTAATGTTCGGTAAGAAGATAGCTAAATCTTTGCAATTAATTACTCTTTTCTTATTTCCTGAAATGTTTTTATAAAGCATTCTCTAGTCATGGCCTGAAAGTGTCTGATCATTAGGGCTTTGGGTTATTAATTTACAGAAATCATGAGACTGTTTAAAATTCAACTCTATACCGAAACACACGAAGCAGAAGTAATACACTGAATACGAACACTGGGGACTGAAGGTGTTTTTGGAGAATGTCTGAAAGGTTCTTAGAGAACAAAACCAGTACCTGATCTAACGATGTCAGGACACTTCCAATGAGAGTTCTTCTATCCACTCAAAGCTGTAAGTGATGGGTAAGTGAAACTAAGCCGACATTTCAAAGACTTTTAGGAGACTAGAGGGAGTAGTAATCTAGGAAAGAGGTCAAGCAACTCCAACCAAAGCACCAAATCTACCATGCCGTCTGATGCTGAAAGAGTGTCATTGAAACATAAATACGTACATTCCCTTACCTGTTCGTCAGACCCTTTTTGATGTTGTGATGGAAGAGTGGAGAAATCACAAAAGAGACCACCTTACCCAGAAAGCCTTGGTCACTTATTACATGGAGAGTCACAGAAAATGTTCTCTACCTTTGGAACACGGAGACATTTTGATAGGAAAATGCCTCCTGACAACTCGATCCTCAGGAAAGGGAAGAACCCTTGTTTCTCCAGGGAATCAGTCAGTGTTTAATAAGATTTGCCTCTGGTGTTGGCATAGTCTTAATCACACCCTCATGGACCATCATCTCCACAGACTGCATTTCAAGTAAGAAAACACATCTGGCCATGGGAAGGAACTTTTGAATCGGAAGCCTGAACTGCAGGGCTTCTTCCTTTTGCCACCACAGACTCCTAATCTGGGTACTGAATCGGAACAAAGAACCCTCTCTCTTTTGGGCACCATGCTAGGCAATGGGATGACAGAGATCACTAAGAAACTGCCTGCCTTCAGAGAACACAGAAAGGCTGGAGGCTAGAGCAAGCCACTGAAACTCGATGAAGTAGTTAAAATAGCAGAACCAAGCCCAGAGTATACTTGTTCCAGATAGCGTTTTCTAAGTATTTCTTTATTGCTTCAGTTGTGGGAGATGGCTTGTAGTTTTGACCAATACCATAGATAATCTTACTTATGCTGTCATCATCTGCTTAAAAGAGGTAACAAAAATGCTAAGCACACCTTTAAGCACTCTGCAGTAGAGGGTGAAGTTTAAAATTTTGAGGCTGTAGATAAAGATGGTTCAGTGAATAAAGTATTTGTTTTTAAAGCACTAGGACCCAGAGTTCAACCTTCAGAACCCAAAAGCAAAAGCTGGTCATGGTAGTACATGCTAGGGAAGCAGAGACAGGTGGATTTCTGGGCCTGTCAGCTCTACTACGTGGTGAACTCCTATTTGATAAGAGACTCTGTCTTCAAAAAAACAAGGTAGAATACAACTGTGGAATGACAACCAAGTCACCCACTTAATTCTATATTCACTAGCGCACACATGAACACACACATAGGCATAAAATATTTTAGCTAAAATAGAGATTAGAATACATTAACATCTAAATCAATGTGCAATGAAAAGACACATTAAATTTAAAATCGAAAAAAGTCAACGTTCTTTATTGACAACATGTAGGTAACAAGAAGAACAAGTGGTGAGAAAAATGAACAAATAACTATTAAAAATAAAATGATAGCATATCAGTCAACGGGGGCCATAGAGATCTCTGGCTTTATACTATCACTGGGTCCTCACACGTTGTGATGGCTGTTCTGGGTTGTCAACTTGGAGTAAGCACTTGGATATACCCATTGAGGAATTTTCCTTAATTAAATCATTTGAAGTGGGGAGACCCACCCTTAATCTGGATCGTTTGAGGTGAAAGATTCAGTTTTATTCTGGGCCATGCCTTTGGGTGAAAATCTAATGGCGAATCAATCCCACACCAGTTATGTTTTAAAGGGGTATTTATTTTGGGGGGTAAACTTACATGCACATAAATCGTCAGGAAAGGAGCCTAGTCGCTGGAGCAGGAGCCGGAACCAAGCACCAGAACCAAGAGGCCGAGCCGAGGCTTGCCGCTCTTCTTTTAAAGAGAAATATACCACGCCCCAGTGGGCTGGTATTTCAGAGACTATTGGCTGAAGCAGCGGAAGGTACTCCCACAGCAAAAACCAATATAATGGATTCAGAAGAAAGAAGCCCTCTGTCTCTGTCTCTGTCTCTGTCTCTCTCTCTCTCTCTCTCTTTTCCCCACCTCCCTCTCTCATTGCCTCCTTCCTCTTGTTCTGGCTGATATGTCCATTTTTTTTTTCCCACTGGCATTATGCCTACTCCTTTAGCATACACTTCTTCTAGCTCCCAGTGCTCCTGCCTTTTTTTCATGCCAAATTGCCTCTATAGTAGGAAAAGGGAATTAATAACTACTGTATTCAAACTAAATAATAACAGGATTCTTGGACTTTCTGTTAGTAGACAGTAATTGTTGGTTTAGCTGGGCCACAACCTCTAATAAAGCCCCCCATATATGTGCATATATATGTACACACACATACATGTTATGTAAGTATGTGTATGATATATGTATATGTGTGAGTGTGTGTGTCTGTGTGGGTGTATGTTCATTTAATCAGTTCTTTTTCCACCCAGAGAACCCTAATTCACCAGTCTAGTACTAGTACAAGAATTCAGTGTTCTTTTATGTAGTAAATACTTTCCACTGCTCTATTAGCTCCCTCTATTGACTTAGACTTTTTCTCCTGTAGGGGCAACTTAGCATGAAGGAAGGCAGGGGAACTGGGACCAGGAAGAAGACAACCATCTGGAGATTCGAGCCTTTAACTTTGACAAGAATGGAACTTTATCATCTGTTATATACCTAGAGTTCTGCTCAAAGTGTTCTTTTAACAAAAGATAACCCACCCAATGTAGTCTTTATATATATATACGCTTGACTATATGACAATTCACTAAAACGACATCATGTTTCCTCCTTGGGTAACTGGTCACACCCACAGCATGAGCATTAGACCAACTTTATAGTACCAGGTAGGAAGTTTATAGTGCCATGGTAGAAATGATAGACAACATAAATGTTACTGATGTAAAGGTTTCTTTTGTCTTTAAAATTGTAAATTTGTGTTTTGACTACATGTGTGCATTGCACAATGCACATGCCTGGTGACTACAGAGGCCATAGAGCATCAAATTTTCTAGAACTGGAATTTCAGATGGTCAGGAGCTGCTATATAGAAGATAAGAACCAATCCTGATTCCTATACAAGAACAGCAAACACTCTTAACTGCTGAATCAATTCTCTAGCATTGAAGACTTCTAATATACATTAAACTGTGTAAGAGGGGCAGGTTTTAATAATGAGAAGAACCTTTCAAGGGCTGTAGATATAAAACTGGAGGATGATCCTTTAAGTTGGGGTCATCAGGTCTCTGCAGTAACATAATCCATCATCTTGTATTCAGAAGTCCGATTTGCAAGACAGCTTATGATTCTCCTTCAGCCATCTCCCTGACAAGCCTATTGATTATACTTGAAAATCTGTCTGGAGGGCCCTATTTTTATAGAGATTTCAATACTTTCCAATTTCTGTATGTATTTTGGGCTAGAGAAAAGATTCTTGAAACACATTAAAAAATATATCACCAGTACTAGTCTTTGAGAGGGTGTGCTCCTCACTAAGTGGGAAGGAGTTTCCTTATGAAAGTTCTTTTTAAGATCATCCAGAACATAATGAAAACATATTTGAGGATTTTCTTATGATTGTTAAGTATCACCTGATGAAATTGGTCAGCAGACTAGTGAGTACAGCTTGAAAGGCAATGTTGGGTTCTGTTTAAGTCTCTGACAGCATGGCCCAGGAGGTTCAAGTCAGATTAGAAGTAGAAAGGTGTGTGATGAAAATTCATTGCACTGTTCACATAAGTTCCAGAGACCAAACAGGAGAAGGCATAAGGGACCATATTCTCCACATTCGTAAGGCAATCTGAAAAAGGTATATATTTCTATGATTATCCTTAATTATGGTGGAAACTACTGAAGGCACATGGCATTTTACGAGCAGGGGAAGCAGAGTTTGATGAGTCAGAGCAATTTGCTGTTTCAAGCAAGTTGGATAGTGTCAAGGTCAACATATGAACGTGGGGTAAATAAAATGTCCTTGTAAATGAGGCTCCAAATCTCGTGTTGACATCATAGCTTAAAACACCATCTTCAAAATAAGTTCTAAATAATAGTGTTCTCTCTCTCTCTCTCTCTCTCTCTCTCTCTGACACACACACATAAACACACTCACAAATAATACATATTTTTGGCTTGCTTTTTTTTTCAAGACAGAGTTTCTCTGTGTAGCCCTGGCTGTTCTAGAACTTACTTTGTAGACCAGGCTGGCCTTGAACTGATAGAGCGCTTCCTGCCTCTGCTTCTCAAGTGCTGGGATTAAAGGCACACACCACCACTGCCCGGCTACACAAGTAAAATTTTAATAAGAATCTGGGCCCCAATGCTCTTTGTGTGTATTTGTGCATGTGTATCTGTGTGTGTCTGTGTGTGTGTCCATGTGCATGCACTTGTGAAGCTGGAGTAACAGGTAACTTGTGTGCCATCTGTAACATGAGGGCCGGCTTGTTTGGGTTTCTGTCCCACCCGGTACCCCACAGCCGGCAAGTCCCAAAGAAAATTATGCAAAGTCTACATTAGGTTATAAACTGATTCGCCCATTAGCTCAGGCTTCTTGTTAACACTTATAGCTTATATTAACCCATTATTCTTATCTATGTTAGCCATATGGCTTGGTACCTTTTCCAGCGGGGCAGGTTACATCTTGCTTCTTTTTGGCCTGGGCAGGAATGGCGGAGGAAGCTTCCTCGTCCCTAGCCTTCTCCTATTCTCATTGCCCCACCTCTACTTACTGTCTGGCTGACCCGCCTATACTTTCTGCCTGGCAAATCAGCATTTTATTAAAATACATGATTGACAGAATACAGACAATTCTCCCGCACCAGTCATCTGCCTTGTTTGCTAGGAACCAAACAGTTCTACAGCAAGAGCAACAAGAATGCTTAATTCCCAAGCCATCTCTCTAGTCCTGGATCCATTGTCCTCATAGCTATAAGATTATCCAAATTTTCCAATAAGATGACACCTAGAGGTGAGCAGCATCTCATTTTATAAAAAACAGGCATTACGGTTTTCATTGTTTTGTATATATGAGTGTTCATGTATTTGCTGCTGTACCTGCACATGTGAGTAAAGGCCAGAAGTTAACCTCCAGTGCCCTTCCCCAGATGCTTCCCTTACTTCCTCTAGGAGGACAGGCCTCTCACTGGCTTAGGCTTTGCCAGTTAGCCTGGGTTGGCTACCCAGTGAGCCCAAAAGGTTTGCGCATCTCTACCTAACCAGGGAGAGGTTTACAAGTGTATCATGCCCAAGTCTTTGAGTGTGTTCTGGGAATAATATTCAGGTCCTGTGCTTGCAAGACAAGCAAACAGTTTATCAATGGAGCATATATGTGCTTATATGTGTACAGGTGCATGCCTATGTGTGTTGGAGTTTTTCTCACTGACAACACATGAGACAGCTGCTTTGACATTTGAGTCTGCAGGCAAAAATATTTTAGCAAAATGAATATTGAATTCTCCCAATGCCTTCTTAGCTGTGAAAGACACTGCAGCAGCTATATATATATATATATATATATATATATATATATATATATATATAGTGTGGTGTGTGCGTGTGTGTATGAGTGTACATGATTTTGGAAAGGAAGGTACTGGTTTGGAAGGAGACTGGAGCAGGCAGAAGGCTCCAGTTCAGAGTGAATTATCACACTGAGCCCTCAGAACCCAGGGCTGGCTGTGCAGGAAGAAGCTCCAGTTAGTCCTCCTTTGCTGTGGATCACAATCTCTGCACATTCTGCAGGGAGAGGCAGCAGTCACTAGACTCTCTCCCATGTGCTGGGACCTGCTTTTGATCATGCAGCTTTCCTTGCTGCCTTCGTCTCCATTCAGATCTCACAGTTGACATATAAAAAAGGAAGACATCTTTAACCTCTCTAAGCAAGGGAGAAGCTATCCGTTCCATCAGCCAAGCTCCTTGGCATGTCTCAGTCTGCTCTTGTTTACATTGCTTTCTGTGGTTTCTCATCTTGCCGGAAAAGTTCGAAATGTACTCTGTAAAGCCCTCCACCCTAACACCTTGACCTGCACAAAAGTGACAGTTAAAAATTGTTGGCCAAATAAGGGAGAGCTTAAAATATCCACAGAGGCAGACGACTGGGAGGCAAATTTATAAGAGGTATTATGTAATTTACGCAAGCGATTCCATTCCATACTCTTAATAACCCCACTGAGGGCAGGTACTATTTTATCACTCTACAGGTGGTAAAGCTGGCAGGGCTAGTGCTTGTAGACCCTAGTTAGTTACACTAACAGTAGAGCACACTGTTCCCTCACCTTCTCCCAAGCACGACTCCATATGGAGGATTAAGAAGAAAAAGAGGAGTTGATGTTCTAGGGATGAAAAAAGAAGTGGAGATCTGCTTCAGAAGATAGCTACTAAGGCAGCTACCTCTCCTCTTAATTAGTACTGGGTGCCTGGGGAGAAGGTTAGCTTTCTGATGAGCTGGTTCACACAAAAGCTAGGGAAACTCATTACTCCTCCCGGCAGGGGTTCGGCTTGCCCTCCCCAATCCTCCTTAAAAGCACAGTGGGGTGACTGTGGGAGAGACAAGGAAACATAAATAACAACTGTGCTTTCCAAACAGCCTGCTCTGCACACTTCCCCCTAAAGAGGGGAAGCACAGAAGCTTTGTTTCCAGGCCAGAGAGGATGTCAAAAGAGGAAGGCAGAGGAAGTCTAATTTCCCATATGTTCCGGAACAACAAAAGGAAGGAAGCAGGGACTTGACCCGAAGCTGGGAACAGGGGTCATGGAGCAGCCCAGGATTGCAAAGGTCTCTTAGCAAGCTCTAGAGTTTGGCAGTTCAGGAAACATTTCTGAGTGGATGTGCTCTTTTTTTTCTTTTTCCTGTACTAGTTGGTGAAGTGGCTGTGATCTCTGGGTGTCCATAGAGTGGGATACTCAAGAGAGGCTGAGAAACTTCTCAAGTATCCCCCCATTCTCCCTGTAAATCCATGATTCTGCTGTGTCAACTCTTCCCCCATTCATTTTCCCTTCGGTCATGCTGGAATGGTTTAGAGCACTGGACCTTTTGGGAATCTGTCAGTAAACAGCTTGACAACTCGACCCCTGTTCTTTCCACTTCTTCCTACAAAATTTATGATTTTAAAATTCTGAACTCTAATGAGAACCACTGAAAGATGATTGAGATCCAAGGACTTTTCAGCAAAGGCATTTTTCTACAGGTGGGGCAGGATCAAGGGGTCTTGTTCCCAATTCCCAGCACCAACTTACCATCCACAGAGCAGGCCAAGGTGTATACATGGCATGCCTTTATGACATTAGTAACGTTGGTATCTCCTAAGTTATCATGGAGAGTTAGTTAGTTCATCGATGTTAAAGCAAAGCATATAAACTCACGTAGTTACACTGCTAGCCTCAGAGGTTTTCCAGCCATGGTCCTGGATTACTTTTCTTGGCATTGCATTGCGTCCAACATCAGGTAAGAAGCTTCTTAAGAGACAAAGTTTTTATTTGTCTCATAGGCTAAGAACAGATGTAGTTAGTTCATCCTGGCAAGGAAGGCATAGCAGCGGGTGTGTATGTATTAGTCCCGGTGTGTCTGCAGTTAGACAGCAGACAATAGAAAGGACGTGGGCCAGGGTATAAATTTCCAGTCCTAGTGGCTGGAGAGAGGCTTCTGTGGGAAGCATGAGGACTTAAGTACAAACATCTAGCCCTAACTGGAAAAAGCGGTGCATAGACTTATGTGCTTATAACCCCAGTTCTGGGGCTGGGGCAGGACAGGTGGGTCCTCAGACCTAGTTGGCTGAATGGTGAGCTTCAGGCTTAGGGTCAGTTTCCAGGGAATATGATTGAGGATAATATGGCCTCCCTGAACACACACAGACACACACACACAGACACACAGACACACACACACACACACAAACACACACACACGAAAGAGAGAAGGAGACAGAGAGAGACAAACAGAGAGGTAGAGAGAAGAACAAAAATCAATGACCTCTAGCTCTGCTCCAGTGAAACACTTCCTTCATTGAGGTTCATTTCTTAAAAGTTTGACAACTTCCAAAGGACATTACCTCCTGGGTGCCAAGTATCAAAACACAGGAGCCTATGGGAGAACATTCCATATTCATGCCACAGCAAGTGATGCTGTGTTGGGAGAGTGAGAAATGAGAACATGGGAGCACACACTCACTCTAGTTTTTTTCTAGAGTTCATATGGCCTCTCACTCACAAGACTCTATTAAGATAGACTTTAGGTGCAGCATATTATAAAATCTTCTCCATCAGTCTGCACACTAGATGTTTTCCCCTTCTAGAGAGCAGCAAAGTGAAGGTCAGGGAAAAATAAACTCAGATGCGCAGGGGCCTGACAGGTGACTGCATTGCTTCAACCAGTCTCTGGTCCTGGGGATTTAGGTGGGGAAAAAACATGGGCATTCCCATGCGGAGAGTGAAATTAAGGAGCCTCACAGGTGAGAGGTAATACTAAGACATTTTTAGCCACAAATACATTAGTAGAGAAACTCGCAGTGAGGCAAACTCTGAATTTTGTGACCCTCCGAGTTTTACAAAGAGGTCTGAAATCTCAGCTCTACCCGTCTTTCTCTCCATGCCATTTAAACTTCAGCACAAACTGCCATGGTTTCACATAGAGCTCACTAAGCCTGAACCGACTGTCCATCCTTCTCCACACCATGAAAAAACCATTCACACTCCTGCACACACTGTCCTGCTTCCACACAGTCATCACTATGACCAAACAATACAGGAGCCATGTTTTCGCACCTCTAGAAGTGTGAGCTAAATAATCTAACATTTTACAAATTTAGCTGACTCAGGCATTTCAATATAATAATGCCTAGCTAACTAACACCACTCTATACTGTACCTCCTGCAAATCTACAAAGACTAAGGCACGATCACAGCAAAGGAACGTTTTGAAATAAAGAAAAACCACTGCTCTATTTTGTTAGATAAGAGTCTACTAGTCTTCATCCCAGCTGAATCATCTCAGAATTATGATCTTCCTGTTTCAGCCTCCTGAGTAATCTATGCACCACCTTGCCTGATCTTTAATATGTTTATTTTCTTATCAACATGGGTTTTAAAATATAGAAGATTCCAAAGAACTGAGGTGTGACAGATTACATTCTGGACAATTCCACCTTTTTCCTAAACCTAGGAAAGTCTGCTGAGTTCATGGGGAGAGAAAATAATTCCCAACCTTTTCTTCTTCATCGCCCACAATGGCCTTGCCAAGATTTCTGTGATGTTTCATAAATCTGTTGAATACATTGGAAAACAATGAACACACATGCCCTTGTGTGATTTGCCATAATCAAGATAGATATTGTATTGATTTTGTAGATAAGAAACTGAATTTCGGTGGTCAAGCCTGAATGAATGGATGTCCTCCTTGCAGTGTGGGTGGAACCATGCATCTGACTCCACACACTGTACTCCTTTTCTGAGCCTCACAGAAGATACTGAGTTGTTCAGCAAACGAGTAGATAAAATTCCAGCAGTGCATGAACTTGAGGACAGCTAGCAGATGACAAAAGATGCAGCAAGGCATCATAGCCTCATTCTTTCCCCTTAAAACAGCTCCTGTGTCCTGGCTGTGATTGTAGACTAGATGCACGGCTTACTGCCTGGACCCATGGGCACCATGTAGAAGGTAGACCTGCTTTATTTATAGACATTGAACTTGAAGCTGTATAATTTCATTGGCATTCGTTCCACCTCCTAGGGGTAGTGCTGGCATGTGCCTCTTCATGGCCTTTGCAGCAGCTTTAATATCAAAAACAGGAGGAAAAGAAAAGAAGGTTTCAGTAAGGCAGTTTAGAAAGGGCAGAGTGACGTGAAATAAACACAGCAAGAAGCTGTTCCAGAGGCTTATTTAAGTTGCTTTAATAAAATATCCCAAGCAAAAGCAACAACAGAGAAGAAAAGGACTCATCTGACTTACAATTCAGACTGCAGTCCATTATTGCAGTGATGTCAAGGCAGGAACTCCAGCAGCTAGTAACTTCACACCCACAGAGGCACCAATGCACCCACGCAGTTCTGCTTGCTTCTGCTCAGCTAGATTTCTTCATCATACACAGTGCAGAGATCAGTCCATAAAAATAGTGTTACTACGATTCGGGGTGAGTCTTCTTAACCTCAATTAACTATCAAAACAATCTTGCTTATACATGCCCACAGGCCAGTGTGATCTAGACAATTCCTCGGCGAGAGGCCCTCTTCTGAAGTGACTCTAGGTTGTGTTCAGTTGATAATAAAACTTAACCATGGCAAAAGTCAATAACAAAATCATTATGTTAAGCAAAATAAGCCATACTCAGAAAGAAGAACAATGTGTATTTTCTCATGTGTAGCTTCTTTTCAAAAGTATATGTGTGTGTGTGTGTGTGTGTGTGTGTGTGTGTGTGTGTATGCCCATGCATGCACATGTGCTTGTGATGTATACAGATCATGAGAAGGGGTCACAAGATCTTAAGGCTGAGAGAGAAAAAGAGAAGGTATTAGATACATGTGGCATAAGGACAGAAGTGATTAGTTAGGGGACAGAAGGGAACTGGGCAGAGGGGGCAGGGATCCAGAGGAACCCAGTAGGAGAAGGCTGCAAACAAAATAAAGCATTATAACATTATTAATATGTCATAACAAAACCAATTATTTTGCATACTAACTTTAAAAAACTTAATTATAACTTAAGAAAAAAATGAGTAGGAAGCTAGAAAAAAATCATAGAAAGAGCATTTTCAACATGAAAATCTGACCCCAATAGCAATGAGCCTAAACAGTGATGGTAACAATTTTTTTTCTTGTGTCATTTTTGGAACCCACCAACAGTACCATCAGGCTCAACTTCACATATGACAAAGTAGAGCTCCAAGTGGAGCTTCGTAACATCCCTCAATATGCCGCCTAAGTAGGCAGAGGACATTTGACAAGTGTGGATACATTTGTGCCAAGAGACATTTCACCACATGGGGCTAGGCATTCTAGCATGTAAAAATATGACACAGGTAGGGAAAAGCAATTAGTTCCGGATGGGTGGAGTGGAAGGAGAGGAGGCTAAGCAGGTGGTTCTGATACAATTTTATCTGCCTGATGCCCACCTCTGAGGCATGCCAGGGGAAAGTGCAAAGTCACAGCTCTGTATTATCAGAAGATACGAAGGCCACCAGGAGCAAACACGCAGAAACAATACAAATAGTATAGCATAAATAGTTAGGCAAGAACTCTGGTGTGTTGGCTTGAATAGGAATGGCCCCCATACACTCATATATTTGAATGCCTGGTCACCAGACAGCAGCACTATTAGGGGGTGTGACATTGTAGGAAGAAGTGTGTCACTGGAGGTGGGCTTTGAGGCTTCACAAGTTCAAGCCAGGCCCAGTGGCCCACCCACTCTTTCTTCCTGACATCTGCGGATGCTACTGGCTCCTTCTATAGCACTCTGTCTGCCTGTGCACTGCTGTGCTCCCTGCCATGATAATAATGGACCCATAAGCCAGTCCCAGTTAAATGTTTTTCTTTGTAATAGTTGCTATGTTCATGGTGTCTCTTCCTAGCAATAGAGACCCTAACTGAAACACCTAGTTTCCCTGTTCTTAGTTAGGATAGAGCTCTCTTTACCACAGCCCACAGAGTATGTTTGGTGGGGCTCTCCCATTCATCCTGTCTTTCCATTTAATTACACAGCCTGATGTTCTGATTAACTATCTTCATTCAATTACCTCTTCAGGTTTTGGGAAGACTAGCGGGACAATGTTTGACATAGAGGTAAAGGAGATCTTGTAGACAGTGAATGAGAACAGTTGCTTTCCACTTGGCCAAACTTATTCTTGCCTTGGTTTTCTAGCACTGACTAGGCCAGTCTTTCTCAACTACTGCTGTGGCTTTATCCGAATCAAAGCTACTCTGTGTGCCTCAGTGCTTTACCTTAGTGTAACCATGTTGTGGGTAGTGGATCACAGTTCTACCCCAAAACCAATGCATGGGCATTAAAGGTGCTCCCCAAAGATCTTCCTCAACATAACATATCTTTAAGTAAATGATCAACTCAAGTGGGAAAAATACCAAATGCTGAGTTTCAACCATGGAGTTTCTCAAAGTGAAGTCTTACAAAGTTAGTCTGAGTAAGGGGTCACTGTGATAACATAGGATCAACATTATACACTTTTAAAAGAAAATGCTGTTAAAACATCAACATTTCTCTGTAGAGCCAAAAACTTCAAAACAATGAGGCATGTTTCCTAGATGAGTAAATGAGAGGTATATCGTGGCTCAGACTCAGATACAGATAGAAAAAATGGAAAATATTAGCATTTCAAGAATTGTTGCTGAGACTTCAAAACTTTCAGATTTGTGTGTGTGTGTCTGTCTGTCTGTGTGTGTGTGTGTGTGTGTGTGTGTGTGTATGAGAGAGAGAGAGAGAGAGAGAGAGAGAGAGAGAGAGAGAGAGAGAGACTAAATTGACAACCATGATTAGTAGGCACCAGTGTACACACCACTGTGTAAGTGCAAAGGAATATATGTTTGTAGGCCAACTGTCAACATTAGATGTTTTCCATAATCACTCTCAAACTTATATGTGAGGCAGGGTCTCTTGGTGAACCTAAACATCTCCTATTTCGCTAGACTGTCTGAACAACCAAACTCTGGGATCCTCCTGTTTCTGCTCCACCGAAGTCTGAATGCAGGTATGTGTCAATGTACCCATGTTTTTCCATGTGTGCTGGAGATAGGAACACATTGTTCACACTTTCACAGCAATTACTTTACTGACTGAGTCATCATCCAACCTCCAAATTTTAAAAAAGTGGGATTACACATTTTGTTTTTTCCAAATGAACTCATGCATGCACATAGTCACTTCAGATAAAACAGAAGACAGCAGAACTACCCAAGTAATGGCGATGGTGAAGTGCCTGAGGCTGTATCTATCAGACAGCTTCTTCATCTTTTTCCATACAGCATCCCACAGTGGTACTGGTTCCCAAAGAACTTCATGTGAAGACTGCTAAGTCAGTCCCTTCTCCTTCTTTCCCATAGACTGGACTTTAGCACACACATTTCTGGCCTTTTCATGTCAGTTATCAGTCTGTTTTCAGGAGAAAACGTCCTGAAATAATCAGCCTCTGTTCCATAAGATGTAGAAAAAAATATTTGTATCATTAAACTTGAAAGGGTTCACTTTCAAGTTAGATTTGAAAATGTTGTTTCTAAAACTCTAGGATTTAGATAAATGTTCAACACCATTGACAGTGTGGTTAATTCATAGCTACCTTCAAAATAAAATAACGAAGTAATAAACACTGATATGATATAAGTGGGGAAAAGAGAGAATATTCTGAACTGGATATATACAGAAGAACAATTCTCTTAGGAAGTCTTCACTGAGTATTCAGGTGACTTTGGGAGCAACTGTTCTTCTGACAATATAATGTTTCACCATGGATTCACCATTTGCCATACATTTATATACCAATACATACATAAATGGAAATTGCAAATGGAGATAAATTTTGGTCAGTCCAAACTCTGACTTCAGGCCAGACGTAAAGACCCAAGACTGTTTGACTATAGTCTTCTAGAAGACTCTTGCTATAGCTAGAGTCCATTCTCGTTAGATGAATTATCTGTCAATCTAGGAAGACACCTTGCTCACACCTGGATCAGTACATGTGGAAACAGCACTGCAATTTTGGTGGACAAAGGCCTACATAAGTTGCTGACTCTTATATACCCTCGAATAGCCTTTTCTAAGAAATGCCATGCCCAGCTCTTTCACCATCCTGCATAAATTCCTGGACAGAATCACAGCACAACACAGCCAGAGCCCTTTGATTTGAGACCATTCACAGAGAAAGATCATTTACATTTTGTCCTTGCTTAGAGAATTTAGGATCACCAAGATGTTTTCCTACTTCACAATACTCTTGGCAATTTGGGACAATGGAAGGCTGCACCTATTTATCCTACTTCTATGTTTGAAGTAAATACTAATTATTGATTAGGAGTGAATGCTAATTGGGTCAAAGTAGCTATCAGTGAAAACAAGGCAAAATAATCCAGAAATTGCCAAAAAGAATGCTTTCAAAATTCTCTCTAAATATTAAGAGTGCATTCTATTAATCTCTGATGTCTGTATTGATTACTATTTTGTTTGCTTATTTGTTTTTCATCATATCCCATCCCAAGCAGAAATGAATTTACCTTTGTATCACAGGCTCTCTTTGCATTGTCTAAAACTGCAAATACTCATTTCATGCCTACAAACAAACAAAAATCGACCATCATGCTGTTATTTGTGTGTCTTTAATTACATGATGCCTGTAAGTCAACTAGACATGTCCCTTTCTGCTTCCCAAACTCTTCAGGGAATGTTCTGTGGAGGCCCAGAAATGTGAGCCTATTTCTACCTTGTCTGATGGTCAGAGAGTTTAGAGGTTGCTCAAAATTGATGACAACAATCAGGGCTATACATTATGACTCAGGATATGGTTACTTGGTTCTTTTGACATTAAGATGGTTCATAAAGGTAGATTTCTCCAAAGGTAGAAGGAGCAAGCATACTTCTGCTCCTTTATTTGTAATAAGAGGTTACCTGAGGAGCAGGAGGTTACCTGGGGAACAGCTATTTTCGGGATACTTTGTCTAGAGTGGCTTAACAGTCTGAACAACAGAATGCTAATGACTTGATGTCTCAAAAGTGTTAAAGAAATTAACTGTTTGAGTTGTCCTTTGTATCATGTTAAAGAAGTCATTTGTTGTCTTCTTCCCCCTTTTGTATTGTGGTATAAAGTATATGGAAAATTAGATATGGGGATCTTCAATATTCAATGGAACTGTCTTCCAGTATTGTCCTATGTTTCTCTTTTATTATGTTTATCCATGTCTTCATTATCTTTACTAATTTTTCTGATCCCCACATCCCTTCCCTGGCAAGTGGCAGTTTTATCGAGGCTGATACCCAACAAATGATGCCCAACAATCTCCAGATACCCAATTCTCTAAACTTAAAACTTAAAATGCAGTTATTTTTTGTATGTGTATATATATAGTATGTACATGTGTGTACATGTGCTCACATATGTGTTGGCACATACATGCTATATATAAATGTGTTCATTCATATGAAGGGCTGATTTTAATGTTTGGCATTTTCCTTGACTATTTTTTCACTTCCTTGACGCAGAGTCTCTTGGTGAAACTGCAGTTCCTTGATTCAGTCTGTCAAACTATCAAGCTTTTCCTGGGGATGCCCTGTCTTCATATCTCATTGCTATGATGCCCTCCCAGCTTTTATGTGGGCTCAAGGGAGGTGAACTCTGGTCCTTATGCTTGTATTGGAAACAATTTACCCTTGGGACCATTTCCACAGTTTTCCAACCTTTTTGAATCCCCTTCAGTTTTGTTTTCGCATCCCGTAAGCAGCCAAAAGTCAAGGACTCTGCATCCATATTCTACTGTCCATCCATCCTCATAATATCGACTGCAATATCCCTCTTTGGGGCCTACATCTACATTAGTTTTTGCTTGAGCTATTGCGATATCTTGCAGTAATTCTTCCTGGCTTGACGGTTCCCATCTCATTCCAGTCTATATACTCTGTTGACTTCAAAGTTCTTATGAATAATTGTGCACCACATCAGTGCAGACTAAAAGCATCCTATGACCCTTTCCTGTTTGCAGACCATTTAAATCTCAGTCTTCAGTTAAGAATATCAATTAGTGTCTATCTTCCTCAAATCACAAGCTACATAAGTGCAGCGGCTTTGATTTCTGAGCTGTTCTAACACATTATACATGCAAAAAGTCAAAAAGAATTTAGTGAATGATTCGTGAATGAATGGCTGAACTTTGGATGGATGAATGGCTGTGTAGATGAACAATGATTCTTCCAAGACTCTGTATATTATGTTAAATAATTAGGACAAAGAGCAGTGGCAAGCAGAGTCAAAGCTTGTTAAATATTGGTCATTTACCAATTTTCTCTGTTATATGCCTTGGGCTACTTTATGCACATTTCTCAATAAGAGAAGGTAATGGCTAAACTAGGAAGGGATCAGGCTTTCTAATTTTCTCAAGTGTACCTGATACCTTAGGAAGAGAAAAGATACCAGACTTTGAGATAGTAGCTTAATACAGCTAACTTTGGCGTTTTAAGAATTAAATATTGGGCCAGAAAGACGGTCAAGTGGATAAGAGTATTGACCGTTCTTCCAGAGCACCTGAGTTTAATTCTTAGCACCCACATAACAGCTTACAACCATCTCTAATTCTAGTTCCAGGCAATCCAATAGATTCCATGTGTACTAGGCAAGCATGCACAGACATATATGCAGTAAAACACCCATATTCATACAATAGTAAAATAATAATTAGGAAAAAGTAATGACAGTCCAGAGGTAGAATGCAAAAGGTGAATCAAAGATGTCAGGAGGTCAGTGAGGGGATTTGCAGGACAACATGAGGAGACTTGTTAGGCTCCCTGGATAAGCTGATAGCTCAGTAAATATAGTACCATTTGTGCAGGTATGAAGACCAAAGCTTTGATCTATGATCTATAGCACCTACATAAAAGAATTCATCCACACATTGTGTAAGTCTGTAACCCCAGTACTGGTGAAGGGAAAGAAGATTAGACAGAAAAGGCAGATCTCTGAAGTTCACTGTACAGCCAGTCAAACATACTATGACCTACAGGTTCAACGACAGATTTTATCTGAAAAATTAAAGTGGAAAGTAATCAAAAGAGACACCTGATGTTAAGTTATTGTTTACCGATGTTCATATACATAAGAACATGCTCACACATGTATAATTACATGCATAAACAATACAATATGTATATATACCTCTCCCTGACACACACACGCGCGCACACGCGCGCGCGCGCACACACACACACACACACACACACACGACTTTCTGGGCTTAGGTAGTTTAATTTAAGAAAGACTTTCCCTCAAGTACTAATAATTAGGGGCTGGAGAGATGGCTCGGAGGTTGAGGGCGCTGACTGCTCTTCCAGGGGACCCGGGTTCAATTCCCAGCACCCACATGGCGGCTCACGGCTGTCTGAAGATCCAGTTGCAGGGGATCTGACACCTTCACACCATTGCACATAAAGTAAAGTTAAATAAACCATAAAAATATTTAAAAAAAGATTTTTTTTTAAAAAAAGAACTAATAATTATACTGAGCATTGTGATAGACAAGCTCTACAATCATGAGTTAACTTCCAAAGCTCTGCTTAAGGCCCATGCTCAGGAATACTTACTACATGCAATCTTTTTGGTGTTTTATCTTAGACATAAAATAACAGCAGTAATCTGAGTTTTGGTAGATGAAGTCTAAAACAATAAAATCCTGGTACAATTAGAATCTCTTGACATTCTTCAAGAATGTCCTAGTGGTCATAAGCTCTATGTACATATCAGCAAGGATACTAAGCAGAACACACTATAAAGAGAGATTTAGACATGTTGTTATTGGTATTATCTTTTTCTTTTTTATTTGTTCTCTGCTGATGTAGGATTCCCTTCTGTATGCTGTGGATATGTTTCATTACCATTGGTTAATAAATAAGCTGCTTTGACCTTGCCAGGGCAGAATAGGGGCAGGGGTGGGAGGGACTAAACTGAATGCTGGGAGAAAGAAGGTGGAGTCAGAGGAACACCACATAGCCACTGTAGGAGACAGATGCTTCAGAACCTTGCCAGTAAACCATGAGCCTCATGGTAAATTATAAATAATGAAAATGCATTAATTTAAGATGTAAGAGTTTGCTAAAAAATATGCCTAAGCTAATAGGCCAACCTGTGTTGTAATTAATATAGTTTCTGAGTGATTATTTGGGTTTGGGCAACCAGGAAATGAACAAGCAGTCTCTGTCAATATTCTACTATACATATTTTGGGGAAGAAATCATTACTCTCTCCTTTGATATCTATACTGTTTTCTCTCGAAGATTGTAGAGGAAAGAAATTAAAGAAAACATCTAAAAAACCACAGCCAGTAATACCCTAAGGATGTTAATTTTGATAAACACTGTGACTGCGATGAGGAAATGGGGAAAAGATAGGACTACTTTCTTTTCATTTCTCCATTACATTATAGTCACAAGACAAGTGCAGTGACTAGTGACTTAGAAAACACCACAGGATTTCAAACTTGGGGACGGCTTATGCTTCATAGTTACGAATCTATGCAGAACTCCTGTGGCTACAGAAAACAAAGGCTGAGGATCCAAGCTATATGAGAAGTTTCATGAATGTTTTTGGAAGGTAGTAGATTGAAACAGGTGTACTTCCAAGAAAGAGTGAAGCCACCTGATCACATAGAGACAGAAAGGGTCAAGAAACACTACCTAACCCCAACTAGATAAAAAGAGTGAGCTCTTAAAACATTATTCATGAACTATAACTTTTGAGTTGTTTGATTGCCAACTCTAGCATCTCCCCCCAGAAAAGCAGTTCCAAACAACACTGTAAATCATTTTTACCCCATCCATGCTTCTGAATAGAAGAGGTGGCAGGCACACATTTACGCAGTATGTCACTGAAATGAGTCCATGGTTTATCGCAACTATATATCTTGGCTAGCAAATAGCCTTCCTATTCTTCATTCATTAAAAATGGTTCATTTCTTTTGGCCTTTATCATTGTCTAATATTCCTAATGAGCTTAATGTAGCAAGTGATGTAATCAGATGACAGACTATAAGAACCCTTTTGTGCCACTATAAGCAGAATTAAATTAGATTTGCTTAGTATTTTAGTGTTCATCCAAATCTCAGTAACTGTTTAGTACCCAGGCTGGTATCTGGTCCAATAACTTCCCCTTTTTCTACGAAGTATAAGAACTATGTTTGGTGTAGTGTTCTATGGTGGGTTCCACGGTCTAGCAATCCCAGCCATGAACTAACTAGTCATTGTTTTAAAGTGAATTTAATTTCCCAAGGTGAACAGAGCCCTACATGGTTTCCAGGAAACAGAATGAAGTGTCCTTAATGATTTGTGGTTCATAACCGGAGTTTAGAGTTAAGAAAATCCAAAGACGTTCTGAGAAGAGGTGGTGTCAAGAAAGATTTCACCAGAAGCACAAAGAAGAAGAAAGTTCTCTGTTTACAGAGAGGCACACTAACAATGTGAAAAAGGTAGGAGAAAGAAGCCCATAATATAGACAAATTCAAAATTAAAGGAGAACTCATCACTGTCTGGCCTGGAGGGGCATGCTGGGTTTGAGCAACACCCAGGGCCTGTGGAGAATGCTTAATTTGGTTTGGTTTGACTTAAATTACTTATTTTATTTGTTTCAAATACAAGGTGGTAAATTGTGAAGCTATCAAACAACTCTGGTTGATTTTGCAACTGTCTCATAAGGGGTTTTATTGTTTGGGTCTTGTTGTTGTTTCGCTTTTTTACATAATGCTTATTTTGTGGAAGAACCCAGCTGTCTTTTATTTGCTTTCTGTATTGTTTGACTCCCATGCAAAGCATTCACGTTGCAGTGTATCTAGTGTGGAGTCTTTCATGGGAGCCTATGAAGGAAGAATCATTGAGAAATTGAAAAATCTCAATGTAGAGGAAAATGGAAAAGGGATTTATGGATATAGCTTGGTCAGTAGAATGCTTGTCTAGCATGCAAAAGGCCTTGGGTTCAATTCCCAGTACCATATAAAACCAGGCGTGGTAGTGTATACTTGGCAAGATATGGGCAAGAGAACAGAAATTCAAAGGTATTTTTGGCTATGTAGGGAATTCAAGGTCAGCCAAAGACTGGGGTGAGAAGGAAGGGAGGGAGTGGGAGTGGGAGAAATTTTACTGGGTATACTCTCCGAGTGTGCTCAGATTCTTGATCCAGCCTTCTCTGCTTTTCCTTTGAACATATACCAGTCTGCCAAAACAGCTCTCTCAGAATCACCTAGTTAACCAGAACTCTTCATTGATCTCATGACATAGGTGGTCTGTACCTGCCCATGGCTCTCATCCTCTGGTGCTTGGATGGTTTCTGAGTAGCCATTGAATTGTTTTGAACTCCCCCAAGACAAGGTATTTATTTGCCCATGACTGCCGTGTTCCAGAGCTTCCCTGCATACAGCAATGTGGCTTCCCAGAAAATGATTGTTAAGAAAATGGAGAATGGTAGCTAATTGTAACAGTAGTCTTCAAAGACTTACTTTTACAGAAATATGTGTGTGTACATATACATACATACATACATACATATTTTTAATGTGTGTGTGAGGTAGATGGTTGGATAGCTGAATAGATAGATAGATAGATAGATAGATAGATAGATAGATAGATAGATAGATAGATAGATGATAGGTAGGTAGATAGATAGATAGATAGATAGATAAATAGATAGATAGATACAGAGAGATTGTGTGTGTGCGGATGCACATAGAGGCTAGAAAACGACATCGGGCCCAATGTAGCTGGAATTACTGACAGCTGTGAGCCACCATGTGGATGGTGGGTTTTCTGCAAGAGCAGCAACCTCTCCTAATGGTTGATTATCTCTTCAGTCTCTTTAAAATTGTTTGAAAGTGATGCATAGATCCTAAAACCTATGTATTTATGAGTGTTACACAACATTGCAATGCAACATTTCGTGCACAATGTTGAATGAGAAGATCAGGATGCTGGTAATCTTACCACCGCAAACACTTATAATTTCTTTGTGTTAGGAATATTCAAAGTCCTGTCTACTCCCTATTTAGAAGTACACAATTAAATCTTGTCAGCCAGGGTTTCACTATTCTACTATAGAATATGTGGTGATCCCTCCTACCAATTGTGCCCATGTCTCAAAGATTTCCTAAAAGGGTCTATGCCTCTCTAAGTGAACAAAATAATACCACCATAAGTGAGTGAAAACTCTTCTTGTGCAAGCAGTTTGGAGGAGCTCAAAAGACTCCCTTTCTGTGCAGAGACACTTTCTGATAAAGGTCAAATAATCTTAAAACAAACAAGTAAAACTCCATTTGAGTTGACATTTCAAAGGACATGGGGAATCCTTTGATGGTAATTTATACCTTCCTATTTCTGACTTGTCACCAGAGCCCTGCAAAGGAATATAAAATTATTTCACAGATCCTAGAGATAAAAATGGTTGAATTTTCTCATTTAGTCAAGGGAGAAGACAGGGAAGTCAATTCTTTGATAAGCATTGGTCAAATGTGACCCTCAACTTAACTAAAGAAAATGCTCAGGATTACCCTGCTATTTACTCTATGTCACATTACAAAACTTCCCCGGTGTCTACAGGATGCATTTGCACATTCTATGGGGTGACCACATGTCAACAGCTCGTTCTGGAGAGTACATTTTTAACTTGTTTGAAAGGCTCTTTAAGACATAACGGTAGCAGGAAGTTTGTATCATGAAGCGCTTAAGTGTTTAGTTGACATCTCAATATTCCTTATCTAACTTTGGGGTTAAGATATATTCAACATTGAGAATGATTGATCATGTCCACTCTAGAAAAAGTCTGAAAAAGAGAATCTTAAAGGGGTTCCAAAGAGATTCAACATAGGAAGCAAATCAGTAGTGAAAATGGGCAGTTCTTGGGCTAAACTGTGTTTTCAATAGCTAGTTTAATAAATTCTTTTGACAAAACCATCAGATCAAACATTAACTTAGTTTGGTATCGACATGGGATTATAGAACATACTTAAAACCAAAAGGGACTTAAATTATGAGTTATCCATATATTATATTTCATTTGTCTGGGTGGAGAATCTGGTTTCAATCATCATATGGAAACTATTCTAGAATATGAAATGACCGCAAAAATAGCTACTCTCCCTTTTTACAGATGCCAAACCCTGGGAGGGAATGAATAAAGAAATGAGCCTCAAGGAGCTGATTAATGGCTATCCCTTCCAGAGTGATTCAAAGGCCACTCCTGCCTGTGTGACCATTATGGATTTATTAACATTCCTGCAACGCTATTCAAACAGGTATCAAAACATTTTAATGCAATGCAACACAGGGTGAAATATTATTGCTACCTCTCAGCAGACCAAAACAAGCTGAGATAATTGCATTGCCAAGGAAAATTGACTCAGCCCCCTGATGCCATCTAAGACTCTGAGGCCTGTCTTCTGAAAGTGTGCTATTTGGTGCAAAAAGGGTCAGATGAGATGCTCAGAATCAGCTCACATCATAACTTGGTACCAAGTGGATATCAGCAATATTCCCTAGTTACCTCTGAGGCTTCCTATCACTATGAATAAGACACTCCCACCATAAACTTTTAATAACTGGGCATTTCCTGAGGTCACACTTCCCTCTGTGAGGTTGAAGTACAAGGTGGGACACAAGAATATAGGAAAGATATCTGTGTCCCCAAAGCTTCAAAAATTACAGCACAAAGTTATCTGAGGATAGGCAGTGAAGAACAGGCAGAAAGTCTTAAATGAAAATGAAGATGTGTTTAGCAATCACCTCTAAGTGGTTTTCTCTGTCGCATTCTTTCTTTAGAATTGTTTTCGTTTATGAAAACAAAATTTTCTCTGCTTCCTGAATCCGTCAATCTGACTCAGTTTCCTATTCTTCTTGGAATTTTATACCTCTTTCTCTGAAACCAAAACAATGCTGCACTGCTGCTTTCTTAAAAGTCTAGCAAGCTAGCTCCATGTGGGTGCTGTAATACCTGTCCCTGTGAAGATCTGCTACCTGTTTAAGGTAGTATGTGCCATAAGCCATGTGCGGAACACCAATCTCTGCTCTGATAGTGTGCACATGGATGTTCACAGTCTGGAGTAGAAGGGGAAAAGAGCAATCAATTCTAGTGGGTAAGAATGGAGAGTTTTATTTCCATGTCAGCGCTCACTCCTACCATGTTTAGCACCAAGACTTTGCACTAAATGGCTTCAGGTCCAGTCTACTGACTCCAAGAAACAATGCCTTAAGGAGACACTGATTTTACACCATCATAAACACTCCTAGTTTATTTGTTTATTTGGCATGGTTGTCTAGTTAATCTAGGTTGTCAGTTCGATGGGATTTAAAAATCACCATGGAAACAAAAGCCCTGGGTAAGCCTGTGAGGAATCTCCTAGATTACATTAATGAGGTGAGAAGAACTTTCCTAACTATGGGTGAGATTATGGGCTGGGATTCTGGACTGAATGAAAAGGAGGAGGTGACACAAACAGCAATTTCATCCCTTTCTCTCGGCTGCCAGCTGCAGAGAGACCGTTAGCCTCATTCCTATGGTCAAGTCATAGCAGCCATAGTGAATTCCTTCTTGAATGGGAGCCAAAGCAAACCATCTCTTCCTGAAGTTGTTTTGGTCAGGTATTTTGTTGCAATGATGAAATGAAGAAAGGAAAGACAGTGGATTTTATTTTGTTTTCTTGTTTCAGGGTCAGGCTATGCAACCAGGCCTGGCCTTGAACTGAACACTTTCTTTCCTAGGCTTGCTTTCCTGAACTACTGGCAGGAGCCACCTAGGTCCAGCTAACAACTGCTTGCCAAGCTCCACCTGCTGTAGAAGCATCATCACATTGCCAGTTACCACAGCAACCCCTCCTCACGTCTCACAAGCACATCTCATGAATCAGCCTTGGCTATCTATCCTCCAAGTTCCTGCTCATTTCTATCCCCAGCTCTTCACCCTGTGTGTCCATAAACTAAAAAGCCTTTCTTCCCTCCCCGCTCCTCTCCTCCACTCTTCTCCCCTCTTCCCTTCTCTCCACTTCCTCCCCTCCACCCCTGCCAGTTTCTCTTGCTTTTGTTGTCTCATTTTTATTGCACTTACTGTCCTAATCGACAGCCTTCTCCTCCAGGATCCCACTCCGTACCGTAGCACAGCCTTCCTGCTCAGGTTTCCTAAAACACTTTTCCTTTTTACCCTGTCATAGATTATCTTGGTTGCCATCCTACTTTCTTCTAGCAGCTGGACCAGCTTCCCTGATGAGATCGCAGGAAGCCTCTGGATCAGCTTCCCTGATGAGATCGCAGGAAGCCTCCGGGCAGCAAATTCAAAACTCCTGGCCAGATTTTGGATGTTTTTTTTTTAATAGACCAGCTAAAGTCTAAGGATGTGCCAGAAGCTATGGCTTATACGGGGGCCCTTGTGGAGTCTCTGCTAGTGAGAGGGAAATCAGAGGCAGAGAATGGCCAACTGGCAGCAAAGTGATTCTGGTCCAAGTCATGCTGTGAGACTTACTGAGTTCCAGGGCAGACTTACTGACAGCTGACCGCAAAACTGATGGATGCTGCCTATGGCTGGAGGAATAGTTTATAAACTGGCTTCTCAGATGACGAAATGTCTGAATGTCCAAAGTTGCTAAGAAGAACGTCAGAGACAAGCCCTCTCTAACATATATGGCTTCCATTCATTGTTCTGCTTCTTCCCCAAGTGCCCTAAGGTGTATTCTCAACCATTTCCTGGGCTGGCTATGTTGCTTATTTCAATTTGGACTTCAGTGGATGGTCTATGGGATGTGGGCAAAACTAAAGAGCCCAGAACAAAAGGAGACATCAAAGAGGGGTGGTAATGAAAGTAAAAGTTTGCCAATTTTAAAATTGTTCTAGGTCACTGAATACCCCACCAGATCCTTGCTCACAGACTGGTAGAGCAGGAGGCAATACCCAGCCCTACTTCCTTCAGCAGATCCAGTTCCGAAGGGTGAACTGAAGAATTGTAACTAGTTCAAAATTTCCCATCACCCAATTCTGTATGTCTTTATTGTGGTCAAAGCAAATCACATTCATAGAAGCTATAAATAGAATAATACAAAACAACTCAAAATATTATCAGCCAGTATCACCACTACCATGAAGGCAGTACGGCTTTCATAAGAAAAACCCTAGAGTTGCCACGCATGAGGCTGTGCTATGTATCAATATCACTGTGAAAGGGAGGGAAACAGAAAGAAAGAGAGAAGAGTAAGGAAGGAAGGGCACAGGGAGGGCAGGAGGGGGTGAGAGAGGAGAACTCTGCTCAGCTTCTTTATCTTATATTCAGACTGATATATGGCAACTAGAAAAATTCATTAGCTAAACACAATATACATATAATTTAATTAACCACAGTATCTCATCATTCACCCTTTGTGGGGAGGGTGTTTACTACCCTGCATTTCACCATATGTAACATTAATTGCATGATTTTCAAAGCAGGAAGGCTTCTTTTTTCAGTGACAATCTTGGCCAGGAAGCACAGCTAGTGAGTACTCTGCTATTCCAGTCTGTTACATTCAAATGAATACAAATGTTTCTCACTCCAAATTATCTTTCTAATTTGTGGCACAAATGCTCCTTTCGCCCTCACCTTCAAGGCTTGGCTTTAATATTCTTTGAAAGATAAATTACATTATTATCTTGGGAAAGTTCGCTGAAAATCATTGAAGTTTTAGTTCTAGATGCTTGGAGATATTTCTGCTTTGACAAAGGATATCAATACCTGTCACGGACACCGAGATTGGATTTCTAAGGCAATTGTGGAGCAAAAGAAACAAAACAAATTCTACCCTCACATTCATTTTAAAGCAAAACATCTGAATAAATCAGATCTGGCTAAAGACATACCTGAGGCCTCGGTTGGATTTAATTATACCAAGAACTGGCAAACAGACAGCTGTAATCAGTAAGCAGAGAGCAGCCCTTCTCAGATACTCATAACAACTTGACACTGACATTCACGGGAAGCTGATTTCCCAAAACACATAGGATGGGGCCATGCTGGATGAAGAGTGAACCAGCACCTACAGTGGCCACCAGCACATCCACCTGTTCACTGGCCTTTAGAGAGGTTGGCTAGTATACACTTAGTCCTTTTTAATAGTCATTTTTCTTTAGTGGTAGGATAGACAGGGGTATGACTCCAAACAGCATTTGTGATAGATTACTACATTTATAGGGTATTGAGCATTAATTCCTTGCGGACAGTGATGGTTTCACAATATTTGCACTTTAAGGATTCTAGAACACTCTCTGAGTTGATTATGTTTGCTCAATTAACAGGTGAGGGAAACAGAGGAGACAGAAGAAATACGTGATATACCCACAGTCATGAAGATAATCCAGGCATCATGAAAATTATTTCAAGCAGTAAAACAAAAGCAAAAAAAAAAACAAAAACAAAAGTGAAAGGTTCATGGTAGGAATGTGGAGAATGGGACATAGAAATGGAATAGAATTCAGCAGATACTTAGACCCAGCCACTGCATTATATCTCCTTTTTTTCTTTTATGTTTGGATAACAAGAATCTAGATACTATTTTTGTCCCCCAAAATCAGAGGCATGGGATGCTTTTTCTCCTTTGCATAATGCTCATTAGTTTCAGTAACAGCAAATAGACTCTTGGAGTTTGCTTGGCTCCATTCCAAACATGTTGCTATAATTAGCCGCATTTCACACAGACAGAACCTGCATCACAAATAGATTGGCATGTCCAATCGCATGAGGATGATCAAGTAGAATGATATGTATTTTCATATCATCTTTGTTTATTTTTGAGAGAGTGTTGACATGTACGTGTCATGGTATATGTAAGGAAGTCAGAGGAAACTTGGGGTTCTCTTCTTTGCTGCTTTGCAGTCATTCCCCCAAGACTGAACTCCTTGATGAACCCTTGCTAAATGGGAAGATACACTTGCCCACCATGTCCTATTAGCTAAAATTTAACCTGGAAGCAAGAAAGGTATGGGTCCTTTCTAGTAGACTACATTAGCATATTCTCTCATTGTGTTCTGTGATTCTTCCCACAGTTAGGAAAATCTAGTCCTCTCGGGTTGTCAATCATGTATTCATAAGCGAACCAGAAATAACAATTGTTGCTGGGCTGTGACTAGTATGAATAGTTCAGTCATGCTGGGTCAGTCTTTCTTCCCACCCAGTTTAGCTATTCCAGTCCCAAGAGGTCTGGTGGAAGGCCACACTTACTGATACATTCCTTAGAAACTCTTACAGATCAGGATACTACTTGAGTTCATACCACTGTTCACTGAAGACTGAGAAAGACTAATAACCAGATATAGAAATAGACATGCTCATACATACATGGCCATAGACACAGAAATGTATTCCATGTCCAGGGAACTTAATCAAAATCAAACATATGCAAGCAAATTTGAGTCACTAGCAATGCAGCTTTCAGTGTTTCCCGTAGAAGAGGGATCATGACTTCCAGTTCTGAGCTAGGGGTAGCCAACCAGGAACGTCGCCTGGACTGCACTGCACAGACAGCTTCCTCAAACATTTCTATTTCTCTTTCCTCAAACTGTGAAACCAGTACTTTTCAAAGACTTCTTGTATGACTATTTCATGACTTTAATTCATATGTGTTACAAACACTTCTTGCATTCTTCTTTTTTAGGACTAATGGGATATGCAGTTCTTGAGATGTTGAGGTTACTCAACATGCTGGAGGAAGGCTGATCCATTAGATATCTGCCAAAAAATTAATCGGCAATTAAGTGCAAGAGTATTTGTATAATTAAATCCTTAATGAGAGTTATGCATTAGAGAGCTTCACCATTCATCAGAATATTGCTTAGAAGAAACATCTGTAAATGACTATTTAGGGGTTGAGTTTCTCATCTTGATTCATGAGTTTCAGATACACAACATTTGATACAAAGAAACTTTCTTGTGCACACAACCACTTTATCTGTGCCTAAGAGCTCAGCAACTGACTTTTTACTGTTTAGAATTACAAAGATATGCAGAATAATTTTATCTCTCTATATATCATCTAGAAGAATATGCATTAGATGCAGGAGCCTTGAACCCAAATGAGAAAGTTCCTTCAGTGAATTTCCTCAATTGTACATGAACTATTAGCATTACACAGACTTCTTATAGAATTACTTAGGAATTATAAGTAATATTTATTGGAGCAGGAGAGATAGCTCAACAGTTAAGAATTTATTTATTTATTTATCTATTTAGTCATTTATTTATTTGTTTGTTTGATTACTTGTACTGGGAATTGAACCCATGGCTTTGCACTTGCTAGGCAAATACTCTATCACTGAGCTGCACCTCTAGACATCCAGATGCAGATTCCTTAACACATAAGGTGTAGACATTTACATGGAAGCAAACTCATATGCTGACATACCACACACACACACACGCACAGAATAGCAACTGGAAAGAAAAATAAATCCATTTTTTTCTTCTGATGGAGTCACATAGTCCATGTCAATAAATATCTAAAGTATAATGATGACAGCTCTGTCTCAAATACTTTCCTTTATTATATAATGGAAGTACCAATATTAACTCTATCTTACATGAAGTGGTCAGAGAACTTAGCATTACAACCCAGCTGGGTATGGAACAGACCGAATTGGAACCCACAGAAGGTTACTCCACTGTCATCCCTAAAATAACACAGCACTCTGACCTGACCATATACCAATATGTGGGCTGATCCAGGCTCAAGATCAGTGAGATAGACTAAGAGAGTCTTCTCTGGTGTCAACTCTCAGGAGTCATGCACTAGAAAGCCTCATTTCTTTGCTGAATCAGAATCTGAGAAAATGCTGAAAAGTAATTTAGAATTATCAGCATTACTATACTTTCCACGATTCCCATTCACATAACTTAGAACAAAGTGGTTTCGAGTGAGTTCTTATCCCTTTCAGTCTTTTGACATGGTTGTGGGAGACGTATCGTTTTCAAAAAAATATGCTTAAAATAATGTCTATTACAAATATCTCACAGCTATTGTTCTATTGTGAACAGGAAGAAAGGCATAAAATTTCCCTTCCCTTCCTTTCTCTTCCCTCCTCCATCCTTCCTTCTTTCCTTCCCTTTTCTCCCCTTCTCACTCTTTCTTCATTTGTTCATTAATGGTCTCAGAATAGGAAAATTATGTGGGATTTGTCATCTCCACTCACGCAGACCTGACTTACTTGTCTTCTTTTTATTCCTCAAGGTCATGCTATGAGTTAAATATTATTGCCTTCTCTTTTCTAGGAAAGAAACATTCTCCAATATCGACTTTCTCATAGTCTCACACAGCTTGGTAGAAGGTACAGGTTGAACTCAATCTCAGCTTTGCCTGAATTAAAAACTTTGACTTTGCTCTTTGGTCATTTCAGACAGGTTCAGCGAGACACTAAAAAATGAAGACAGTAAGCTACCTTGAGACAAGCAGGAATTTCAATAAAACTAAGAAGTTTATTGTCACTAATGTACCCAGAAGTTTAATGAAAATATTTCCAGGTGACAGTAGCTCGTAGGACAAGACACTACTCTGAGGAGCAGCCAATGGTGGGGTTGCTCTTCCTGTAGAACCATAGTCTTGAATCTTGGAAGACAGTACGCAATATGGAAATCAGCAGGCATGTGAGACAGAAAGAGTTACAAAACACTTTGGTGGGTCTGGCTATTCCATTCAAGGAGCATCCAGAGCCCCGCCCACCTGAACAATTCTGCACTGTGGCAAAGTCAATATTGTGGTTCAGTTTTACATTCACTCATCTTTGGGTAGCCAGAGTCTACTAGAGTGTCTTTCATATCTTGGGTTTATTGAGCTTTATCGTGAATATCCCAGATTCAGGCATGTGAATACTCCTGCCCTGATACCAAAAGCTGTTGCTGTCACTGGCCTGGTTCCAGGTCTCCAGGGGATGCCCAAGAGGTGGGATGTTGGCTGTTGGCATAGTCAAGGCAGGCCAGGCCAGGCTAGGTTAGGCTAGGCTTCCCTGCTGCTTAGCCTGATGTTTCTGCTTCTGTTTTGGTTCTTTCTCTGCTGAAGTTAACATACACAGAAGATTAGTTTGCTTAATGAGCAACATTAATATGTTGATTAATGTGGCAGCACTTGCTTCATTCCAACATGTCTTTTGTTCCATTTATATGCAGGGCAGTCATTTCAGTTTTTACTACTTTTTAAATCTATTGTATTTATTATGTTGTGTCTCTATGTGTGTGTGTTTGTGTGTGTGTGCACACATTCATGCACACTCAGGCACACACACGCAAACACATGCAACCTTCATGTCATAATATTTAGGTAGAGATAAGAAGACAACCTGTAAGTCAGTTATTTCCTTCTATTATGTAGTTCCTGAGTATTGAACTCATAATCAGGCTTGGTGGCAAGAACCTTTACTTGCTGAACCACCTTGCTGGCTCTTCTTTATTACCTCAAACACCTTTCCATTAAGAACATGTTATTGACGCTCATTTAGAGATACAGTGGACCCTTCAGAAAGGAAGGGAAAAGACTGGAGGCTTTCAGTTCAATACAGAGGCATCAAGCCAATTGCGGTGTATTCTATGCAGTGAACAAGGGCCATAACCCAAAACTCAACTAAAAGAAAACAGGTTAGTTATAAATGTGACTGAAGGTGGTTCCAAGCCACCGAGTCTAGAGAGTGCAGTCAGGGGATCTCTTCCTGTACAGTGAACATATAAGTATACAGTGTGTAACTCTTGCAGGAAAAAACCCCAAGGTACTGATAGTATGGATGCCCTGGCACAGTTGGGATAGATATGCTGGTAAGGCCATTGGAGGGATGTTGACAATCAGATATAAATTTGAAATGACTTGAAATGCAAGGTAAGGGCCAGCTAACGTGTTCTGTAAAGAGACAAATAGTAGATATTCTGCTGCAAATACTCAATTCTGCCTTCCTCATACAATAATAGCCACAGAAAATATGTAAACAAGTGGGCATGGAAGTGTTCGAAAAAGCCTAATTGACTGAAACAGACATTTAGATGGTTTTGCCCATGACTGTAGCTTGCTAAAAATGAGATTATGAGCTGACACAGTCAGCCTATTTGAGAGGCCCCCGTGTCACTGATTGAAGGACATACTTGAGTCAAGCAGTTATAAGCTAACAGAGAGCAGTGAGGACAGGCTTTTGAGTGTCTGATGGAGGCCTTTGCAGTGAAGTCTACGGATGGACCCTACCTGTACAGTGGTGCTCTCGTGTCTAGGCACTGATGCATCCTATATCCTACTCTCAGGAGCTAGACACCAAGGCACCACTCTTTACCCAAGGACGCTTATTTTATAGTGCATGCTGGTTAAAAAATCTTGTATGTGTAAGTCATTGTAAGGTAACTGGAAAACGTGACTGGTTGCAGGAGTTAACAATGATGGCTTGTAAAGGGACATATGGAAAATCAAGGCTCTGCGACAAGAGGCAGGTTCCAGAATGTTAAGTGACGAATGAGCAGATCTCCCCCACTTTATGTCTTGTTATAACAATGAGAGTTTAGATTAACACTTCCATTGTGACTCAGACTCCCCTTTCTCAGAATCGTATTTTTTTGTTGAATCAGGTCTTCCTCCAGCATCTTTCTGAAGAAGATGCGCAAACAAAGCCTCCTACAGTTGCACATCTATGAACAGATGAAGGTTTGGTGGTGATTTATAAAATCTGCCTGCATTGATATGTTGATGTTTTCACAAAACAGAACCAAATTGAACATGTCCACCCTGGATATAATACTATAGGGGCATTTTGCAGCGTGTTTTCACCCTCAGACAAAGGCACTCTTTAACACACCAGAATAAAAGCCAAGATTTTGGAGTAAAGAGGTTTTATGATAAATGAAAACTCTTACTTTTAATGACACTCTGATACAGATTATCCTCGGGTTAAAATGAAACCATTGTCCAGAAGTTTTGGTGCAATTTGAATTATATTTTCTCACATAAACATGGTAGAAATGTAGGTTAATTCCCAGGTTATCCTTTCAAAGTATATTTAAACACACAGGCAAAAAATGACATAAAAACCAGTGTGAAGTAAGGTTTTGCAGTAGGTAATTAGGCAAAGTAAACATAATTAAGACTGGAATCCATTTCTTTCTTTGAAAACAGGGAATTTAAGGACAATAAAAAGAGAAAGGGGATTGCCTCTGAAGTAGTATTCCAGTTTTCTTCCAGCTTGCTCATTAGATGTAAGTCATGGTGGACTTTATGCTAGTCTTTGAAGACACCACACAACTTGATGCCACTGGGCCTGGATGACTTGTTCCTTCAGCCAGGAACACACTTCCCATTGGTCACTAATGTTTTATTGTCTCCTTACTAAATACCAGTTCTCCTGAGAGGAACCCCACATGATTGCTAAGTTGAGGCCTCCTCACTCCAATCAGCATCTATATGGATACCTTCAACATCTTCACCGTTTCTGAGATTATGTTTATTAAGACTTCCTTGTTTTCTGTCCCCTCCAGGCATATCTGAGTTCCAGACAAGACTTTATCTTCTTTTCCCTAGGAATTTTACGTGATTAATCTTAATAACAACTGTTTTATATTTTATTTATGGTGTGTGTAGGGGAGGGGTTGGGAAATGAGTGCTCACATGCTAGGGTACACATGCTGAGGTCAGAAAATAACTATTGGGTTTGGTTTTTACCTCTATCATGTAGATCCTGAGGACTGAAGTCAGTTAATAAGACCTGGTATCTTTGCCTACTGAGCCCTCTTGTTGACCCATTGATTAAATTTTTGAACTGTGGAATGGATCCTGAAATTTTTGAATTGGCATTTTTCCAGAGTTGTATCATTTGGGGTCATGAGCTCTTGATGTTTAAATTCAAAACAAGCAGCTATCAATAATTAATTGTTCAGTAGAGAGAACCAAGTAAGCATCTTCTCTATGTTTAAGACACAATGCTAAAGTGACTTGGTTCCTCAAGGAACCAAGGAAATATTCTTCAAGGAAGGAAATATTCAATGGCTCAGAGAATGTTTTCTTTGGTCTCCAGGTCTTGCTTGATAAACAAGCAGAGGAAAGTGGGTTAAAAATTGTATGCATATATTACTGAGGGGAAAAAAAGAGATTCAATACAACTACTTACATGTTTGTAAAAGGCACAAGAATGGGTGTGATGGATGGTAACAGGAAAAAGGTGACACAGGGAAGAAACCAGACAGAAATCCCCAGTTTACCTCCAGGAGGCATCCCCGCCCCAGCACATGGTTATATTAATATTGTCTTTTACATAGAGGAGGAAAAACTGTTGAAAAGATCAAGAGGCAATGGGTAAAACACTGCTAAAATCTAACATGGGAACCATGTAAGATGATGGTGCATGTTTGTTAATCCTATCACTCTGGAGGGTTGAAGCAGGTTTGAGGCCAACCTGTACTACGTTGTAAGTTCCAGACCAGCCTGAGATGCAGTATGACCTTGTCTCAAGGGCCGTGATCATCACCATTAGCAGCACCATCAGCACCACCTCCACCAACTACCATTTACTACGAGACACTCTCTTGGTTAAGTGATTCACATATTTAAACCTTTAAACAGTATTTTGAAGTTTCTATTATAGTATCTTAATTTTTCTAATGAGGACCTTAATTCAAAGTGCTTAAATAGTTTAGTCAACAAAACATAATCCTGAATGATGGGTCCAGATTTGAACAAAAGCTTATCCAGGATCTTTGTTTAATGATGCCATTTCTCCATGAAAGACACATATTAGGGATTTCTATTTTCAAACCCAAACAGAAATTATATAAAACAAATAATGGGCATGTTTCACTGGACAGTTAACTTTGAAAAGTTATTTTTTCCTAACAAAAAATTGTTAAAAATTATAATAATAACAGCCAGCATTTCTAGGGTCTGTAAGATTTATTTTAATTGCAAATCAGATCTATTATGCATGGTGTCTACATCCTCGGACTGTCTTAAAGAGTAGTTATCAGCGTTGGAGTTGTGACATAAGCAGACCCTGTTTCCTAGTGACTTATAGCCACCTCATTCCCGTTCTTTCCTGTTTTTATGGCAGGTGAGAGGCCACAGACACAGAAGCCGAAGGCAAGGCCCAGAGAGCTGAACCATGCTATCTTTTACTCTTTTAATTGTTGCTGTGACATTCAGAGCTGCAGCTATGCCTGGTACCATGCTCTGCCTATGCCTGCCCGTAGGCTTCTTGGTCTACATGGTCCAGTGAAGAAGAAAGGAAATGACCCATTTTCCAATCTCCCAAGAATTGGAGTACACATAGTATCAGCAGAAACTGAGCAGGTGATGGATGAAGCCCAAGACAAGTAGTCACGGGCATTTCATCTGGCCTCCTCTAACTCTGAACATGTGGAATTGGAAATCAAGTCCTATGGATTTGGGTTTTCTGAGCTCTTTTTTTCCCCTCCCACTTCTCTGTTTATTTAGTTTTGTATCATTTATTTTCAGGCTTTATCCTGCAAACAAAGTGCAATTCAAGCTCGTTCAAAGAAACCAGGACATGAGTGAATGCATCATTTTGACAATGAGGTGACAAAACATCTCTCAGAATCTCTCCACACTCAGCTAATAAATGAGCCATGCCAAACACAGATTCTAATGTGCAGTAAAGAATAGTAAAAACAAGGGGCCTCATTCACAACAGAGGGCTGAGGAGAGCATGGAGTGCTTGATGGCTGAGGAGGGAAAAGGCCGAGCCAGTGTTGAACCGTAGCAAGTGAGTGATGTGGAACATGAGTTAGACGGCCTCGGAAGCTTCCAGTTAATTACTTACACACCAAAGCACCACTACAAATTGATAAAACAGGCTTCGGTTCTAAATTAATTTCTAATTGCTTATTTATCTAAAGCATTATGAAAAACATGTCTATTTAAATTAGCAAAATGTGTGTTTGATGCGTATAACACTAATTCACATTATCTTCTACTCTTTTAAAAATCGATTTATTTGGGGGAAGGAGTGCATGACTATTCCATGGTGCACATGCAGGGGTCAAAATACAACTGTCAGGAGTCAGTTCTGCCTTTATGTGGATTCTGGAGATCCAACTCAGCTTGTCAGTCTTATGCGGCAATGGGTAGCTACTCGTTTACCCATCTCACCAACTTTATTATTTGTTCTTAAAGGGATCTTTAAAATAACTTTTAAGGATATTTGCAACGTTTGAGTTGATATTACATTAACAATTTTATATTATTATTATAAAGGTTTGTAGACAGACATTTCAGCACAAGCATTATACATATGGTTGAATTTTAGATCTTGTTATCTAGTACTATCATACTTGGAAATGAGAGCCTCTTAGATCAACCTAACCAGTGTTGGGATTATAGGTATGTACTTGCAAGCCAAGCAACACAACAGATATATTTATAAAATTTAATAATTTTGTGAGAAATTTTTAGCAATAATCCTTTAAATATTTATTTTAAGAAATAAAGCATCAGAAATTTGGTTTGTGTTCTTAGAGTGGTTTTGGGTGAAAAATATTAAAACTAAGAAGACTGATAATATCATATTCCTCTTTCTTAGTGGGCATTTAAAAAAGATAGATAAATGTGTAGAAGATAGGAAAGAAGGAAGGAAGGAGGATAGATAGATAGATAGATAGATAGATAGATAGATAGATAGATAGATAGATAGATAGATAGATGTTGCCAGTTTTTTAACTTTTAGTCTATAAAATATGAGCACAAACAATATGTCATTTGAGGACTAAGACAGGCCCTCTCCTAGTTCTTAGGCCCTCTTGTTCTGTCTGAGGAACTTGGAGGCTTAATATTGAGATAATCAAGTCACCATACTAAATCACGTAGTAGAAGATATACCAAAACTGTTCCAGGAGATGGCATGAAAGTTACTGTGAAAAAGAGCACACTCTCCCATTCTTCATACGTCAAGATTGAGTTGTTTTCCTTAACTGCTACTGCTCACTTTCGGGTTTGATACCAATTTTCTCAAGAGTTTTTTCTGGGAGACATAGCTTTCATCTATGAGGGTGAACCCTCTGGTTGTATCATAAAATAGTGAGTAGGTGGAAATGACCTACAGTCAAAATTTTGGACACAATTTTAACCCTTTTAGCCTCTGTTTCTTTGTAGAAAAAGGATACAAAAGTAAACAATATTCCTGAATATTTCTACGAAAAAGCGTAATGCATAAAGTATTTACCATGGTGTTGGACAGTGAGTGGTCAGTAAACGTTATTTTAGGAGATTTTGAAGCACTGTGCAACACTGAAGAGTGATTACCACACCAACCAAATGACTGTACTTCTTTGTAAACAAATCCTGCAGGCAATTCTCCAGTGGTGCATGCTGGGTCTTCCTTATTTTACTGGCAAGATCCAAAGCAAATGTCCAGATTCAAACCTCATTCATTTCTTCTCTAAAGCCTCTCTGAAGCTTTTCTGGAATAGCATCAAATCATGTGATACCACAGGCTGGAGGATGAGAACACCCAGCAGGCGTTCTCTCTGGATGGCTTGCTTAAGTGTCAGAACCATGGTGTGTGGGACAGGAGAATGACGGCTCTCAATGATGATGGTTACTCCTCAGAGCTCAGAGCTAGTAAATGACCCGGCCCTAGTACAGACCACATGCAAATTTCAGTCTTTCCTGAGATGATAGGTGAACTGGGCTCAGCTGGCCAAAGCAGTCTAACTTTATAGCCACAAGTGGTGTAAACGTTTGGTGTGCCCTTAAAATGAGTCAAAAATCCTCTCTTCCTTGTTTTTGCTGAGTATATTGTCCCAGTACTGTGAAAAGCAGGGAGTCCTCCAGTTCAGAGCTGTGAGCATTCAGCCACGAGTCAGTCACCTTCAGGGGATGGCTGCCCATGCTTTAATTCCTGCTCAGTTGCTTTTTATCACCTGTTCAATAGGCATCAGTTTCTCAGCATAGTTCAGTGACGAAAGAGGAACAAGAAAGAGCCCATTTTATTATAGAGATTCAGAGATATTATTCACTGAAATCATATGGAATTCTATGAAAACATCAATGCAGATTATTATAAGGGCTTAACATGTGTTCCCCTTATGGGATTAACACACACATGCTTGGTATTTGTCTTTACACTAATGTTCCCTACTTGTCATCTCCAGTGCGATAGGTGCCATTTGTGCGTTAATGAGGACACCCACAGATGGCTTCAGATGGGAGCTGGTCCCAAAAAAGACTAAGACATGATAAGACAGATGGGGTTGAAAACCTGTCTTGTGGGGAGGGGAGACGTGCTCAAGAAAGAGTAGCTCCCCAATGGCTGGTGATTTAATGGGCTCTGCCTGTATAATGAAGCCCCCATGCAAACTGAAAAGGATAAGGCTCATTTGGAAGAGTGTTCAGTGGAAAATGTGGCAATTCTAATGATAGCAAGTCTAGAGAGAATGCAGTATTCACATCCTCCCCTAAATGTCTTGCACTGCACATCTCTTTCATCTAGCCGGTCATCTGCATTTTTGTCATGTCCTTTGGTATATAAAATAAATGAAAAAAAATTAATGAAAAATTTATTTCCACTAACATCCCTCATATTAGATTGGAAAATGTAAGTCAGATATTTCCCTGAGTCCTATGACACTTCAGAAAACTCATTAAACCGAAGGAGAAGGTGGGTAGGAACCAAAATACAGAAGAGGCTGATGAGATCACAAGGCAACAACCTGTGTTTGCAAATGGCATCAGAAAGGGGACAGGCTGTGTGGCTGCACTGTGCGATCTGATATTATCCAGGCATAACAGTGTCAGGCATAACTGAGCTGAATGGACGATACCCAGCTGGTATTCAGTGGTGAATCTGCAGAAAGATGGACAGCTCTGTGTATGATGAGGGAAGGCCATCGTTGCCTGGCTAGATGGACATGAGCAGGTTTGGAAAACAGTGCGACTGCGCCTCCCCATCAGCAGCAGCCTGGGAAACAACCTTGGATATGCAGCATGTTGTTTACTGGTCAGGAAAAATAGGACTTGAGTTCCCTCTCTCTCACTGGGAGAACAGAGGTTCCCTGAACCCCTTCTGTGAATATGATGTAGCTGGAAGCTTCCTAATAGAAAGCAGAGACATACCCTTGTTCTGTCCTTTAAGCGCCATCCAAATATGCTTGTCAATCTGCAGGGCAGGACACAGTCCCATAGAAAAAGCTGCTTGAAGCAGACACTTTAGAAAAACAATGTAAAGCCTGTCTAGTATGTAGACTCACACAGCACAGTGTCTCTTGGTTATTGTCTTTTCTCATCTCTTAGTAAGTATAACATTGCAATAATCTATGTCTTCTATATTACACTGTGTATTTCCTCTAAATCTTTTTTTTTTTTTTTTGACAGAGAGCACAATGACCAGGGAAACAAGGCAAGTGTCTTCTTATGAGAATGAAGCCCTGTGTGACACTCTGTCTGGAGTCACACGTTCTGCGTTAGAGGTGTCATAAAGAGGAACTAAAAAACTACCCTTTAGCTCGAGACCTCTCATACAGCTGAATAGGCATTCAGTGACTTTCAGTGAACCCAAAGGCAAATGACTTATTTATTTTCAAGGTTTGATGTTCATGCCCTGTCACTCATGAAAGTGTTTGAGCACAGACAAGAATGAGACAATTCCTTGAACTTCTTGCTCATTCACTCTGCTCTGGGCTCCATGACCTCTGCTTTTTTGCCAGCACTCTGGGCCTCCTGACCTTTGAACTTTCCATTCCTTCTAGGGGAGCCGATGGTGCTCAGGCCATCTGTAAGGGCCGTCACCCTGGGAAAGCCCTGGGAACACCTTTTGATACTTGCTAGCCTACAGTATCAACCTCAGTCTTCTCCTTCATATGCTCAACCTGCTTTCACTCAAACTTAATTTCTTTATAAATTTTAACTAGGGAATATATCTGTCCTCTTTATTGAAATACAAGTTCTCAAATGATAGGGAGTTTCATCCTTTTTGTTTAATTTTTACTCAAAAAAGCATCTGGCATATAATGTCATTTTAATGACAATTTCCTGAAAAAATATAAGAATATGAATTTAATAATATTAAACAGAAAAAATGGTAAATTCTGTAAATTTTATGTCCTTCTTTGGTTATGAAGTCCATTGATAGATAATGTAGAAGCTGGAAGGTAGATAATTCTACCAAGGTCTCCTAGTTCACTGGTGACAAAACACTCTGACCATAGCTACCTGGGAGAAGGGATTTGTTTCAGCTCAAAATTCCAGGTTATAGTCCATCATTATGGGAAGTAAAGGCAAGAACGTGAAGCAAATAATTGTGCCAGAGACCAGTCATGATCTCAGAGGATAAAGAATGTAAGCATCCTTACTTATGGTCAATACACTCCTGACACACAATTAAGAAAAAGTAGTAGCTAAAAAAAAAAGAAAAGAAAAGAAAAGAAAGAAAGAAAAGGAAAATAAAAGGAAAAAAAGTTTGCTGGGTGGGGGTGGTCCACACCTTTAATCCCAATACTTGAGTGACAGAGTTAGGAAGATCTCTATGAGTTTGAGGCCAGCCAGGCAACAAGACCTAGTTTCTACGACAGACTTCAATGTCACAGGTTTTAAGGAAACCCTGTCTGGAAAAACAAAACAAAAGAAAACAAAAGAAAAAAGGAAAATATATAGCATGCCAATTTTATTTGGTTTTTTTTGTATTTTAATAAATATAACTTGCCTGAAGATCAGAGAGTTCAACAGCCCCACTGGTCAGCCTAATAGATCAGGCAGTGGTAACACACACCTTTAATCCCAGTAACCACACTAGTTGCCATAGAAACCAGGCAATGAATGTCTTTAATCCCAGTGGTTCACATCTTTAATGATAGCTCTAGAGAGGATTACATATTATATATAAAATGAGAGAAAACAACTCTCAGACACAGTCTCATTCTGAGATTCCTGGAGGCAGGATCACCATTTCAGACTGAGGTCGAAGTAAAAGCTAGTGACAGGCTGTTTTGTTTTGGGGATCTTCAGGTTGAACCACAATATCTGTCCCTGAGTTTTTAACAATTGTGCTTCAAGAAAAAATAAGATTTTTAAACATTGTTTGAATGAAGCTTCCATGTGCCTCTTTCTTCTCCCTCTCAAAGAAAATCTAAAATGTGAATATTTTCCAAATAATTTTAGGTTAATCATTGCTTTGACAGTCTAGGTTCAGGATTGGCTGCCTAAGGAATGGTGTCACTCACAGTGGGCTGCTTCTTCCCAAATCAATTAGAATACAGTTAAGAAAATTATCCACAACCACCAACCTGAGATGAACAATCTCTCATTGAGACTTTCTCCCCAAGTGATCCTAGATTATGTCAAGTTGACAATGACAACAAACCACCACACAAAGCATGGTTTATTTGAGATTTAGCAAGAGGTAGGAAATGATTTCGGTAACACAAAAATGATACTCTGTGTCTAGTTCGATATTCAAATTGTATGTATTAAGTTGTAAAGAAAGAGATACCAGAAGCAAGAAATATGTTGATCCCAAACACAAATTCTCATAAATTCTCCAAGCTCTATGTGATCCTATCATAAAATTATTCCCCCAACTTTAATATATGCATTGAATTTCTCTTACCAGAGATTTAAAGATTAATAAATTGAGGTTAAGGGATAAAACCAAAGACAGATTAAAAAGAAACTCCTAAGCTAAGATGCCTTACAGGTATGTTGCATAGCTGAGCAAATTCTACTCATTTTGTCAATAGGTGCAAGGGTTTTCATTTTTCCCTGTATGTATATAGTTGCTTTATCGCATAGTGACTTTCTAACCTCATCCATACGAAGGCTTCATTTTCTTCTATATGGGAAAGTGATGATAACAATGACTGGCAGGGAACAACATGTAGCAACCTCAGCACCTCCCTGTTTTGCTGCCAACTCTGCAGTACCTCCTCAAGGACATCCTCACTTCAGGAAGGACCTCAGCATCCCAGAGGTCATCCTCTGGTTTCCATATGTACCTCCCTTTTTTGCATTTGCAGGTAAAAGGAAGCAAAATCAAACCCAATTCCAGACCAAATAACCAAGCGAAAAATATGCTAGCCCCAATCATTCTTTTTTTTTTTTTTAGTTAAATTAAAAAAAGAAATTAGCCAAAAGAAGAAAGTATCTAAATCTGAAAGAAAAGGCTAAAGACATCAGAGGACAATCATCATTTTACCCTTAAATTGAAAGAAAAATAAAGAATTTAAGGACAATTTAGAAAAAGCAGATTTTTTTAACCTTCTTTTGAATGAAGATGCCATGTTCTCCTTTCTCTCTCACTCTCAATGGAAATTTAAAATAGGAATATTTTTCAAATAATTTTAGATCAATCATCAGTTCTTATTGTTTTGACATCATAATTCTCATCCTGTTGCCATGCCAACAGGCTGAGAGAAACTAAAAACATTCAAAAGATATGTAAATTACAGGCTTACTTGCCACTTAGTCCTCCATGGCCTGAAAGCTACCACCAAACTATAAATAACCAGGACCACCACAGCCCCTCTCAGCTCCACTCCATCATCTCCTTCAATGAACAATAAAAATACATGATCCAATTCATAATCAAATCTATATGATCCATTTTCTGTAATGGAAAAGCTGTATGTATCTTTCTTGTTGTTCTTGGGATAAACAGAAACATGTTAATTTAGCTCTGATTTCACTTCTAACACAGATTAACCAATGTTCCCTTCTTCATCTGAATATAGAGGGAAGGTTCTGTATGTCCTTGGAGTACCTTTCTCCTATGTGAGTGTCGTGCAATTTAAATGACCAAAGCAAAAGTAACATCTACTAGAAATTAGAATTGATAGTATTTTCGATACTATTACTCTCAATACTACACCCAGAATAAAATTGTCAACTCTTCTAATTCATGGCACTAATATTTATTCTTGTACCCCTTGTGACCCTCTTGTGATTGGTTGATTGGTTTCATAAGCTTCAAAGGTGTCAGGTACCACCACAGCATGTAAGAAGTGGTTGTAGAATTTCAGTCCACATCACTATGCTGGATAGGGGGTAACAAAATATGTGCTTCATAGATTCTGTAGTGGAAACAGTAAAACTATGAACATCATGACCACCCTATGTGATGGAATACCAATGTGGAGCCAAGTCAGAAAGCAAGTCCTTTGTTTGGTCTTCTTTTGAGCCTGACTAGCCATCTGGTTGGCTTGATTAAAGAGTTCTTAAGATGCCTTGGAATCTCCTATCTTTCACAAATAATCTAGCCTAGTTACAAAGGGAAGCTGTGTAAAGAAACAGTGTTACCCAAAAAACAAGTCCAGATAAAAGCCAAGTCAGAAGTAGACTACATCTTGTGCTCATCGTTGTTGGGACTTCTAGCCTCAGCAGGGTTGCCTCACTTGGTGCACATGATTTTTCTTGCCAGGCCTTGCTCATGTTACAGAATCAGAAGCAAATGGATAAAATAACGGAAGCTACAAAGTCTTGGCAGTGTGTCCCATAACACTGTTGCTTTTTAAGTATCACACACTTATCACAAAGGTACAGCATAGTCCTCAGGCAAGAAACGAGATTTCATTTCCCTCCAGTGTCCCTTGCATGATTCAGGGACACTATGCTAAAGCACTATCTTCCATTTCTGAGAAGGAATAACAATTGTATCGAATTTATCAAATAGAAAAGAATTAGTGGGATATTATTGGAGATGTGACTAACTTAATGTAAACTTTAAGGTAAGCAAGAAGCAAAAACTAGCTTGTAATGATTTTTTTTAATGGTATAGTGAGGGAAACAATGATTTGTCCTTAAAAACAGCATCCATTTGGAACATGAGTTACCAATTTAAAACAATTCATAATATATAGATTATATTACTATTTTTGGTGGATCTTAGTGAGTAAAAACGAATTGAATCCAATGAAAACATACTTTTTGTGTTCAATTTTTTCTTGCTGTTGTTTTTGTTTTGGGCATGTTTGTTTGTTTTGTTTTTTAGATCAGGCTGGTTTGAGCTCATAGTGCTCTTCCTACTTTAGCCTCCTAAGTGCAGAATTAATTGGTGTATAGGGATATGCTACCAAACCCATGGTGATTAAGGTAATTTTTGAGTGAAGGCTAGAGGAGAAAGTATCTGAATATTTCTTTATATTTGCTCTTTTTTTAAAAGAAAAAAAAACGTTTACATATATTTGTATGAGTATGGGTTTGTGCATGTGAGTTTAGTGCCTGAGGATGCCAGAAGAGGGATTTGGATTCCCTGGAGCAGAAGTTATAGATGGGTATTAACTGCTTGATGTAGATGGTGAGAACTGGGCCCTCTGCAAGAGGAGAATATGTTCTTGAACACTGAGCCACCTCTCTAACTTTCTACGTTTGCTTTTGAGTTTATAAAAGCACAAAAGAAACAACAACAACAAGCAACTGAAACGTGGATGTAAGGCATGGAGGAGTAAAATACACAAGTTCTTACTAGATAGTTTTAAATCGCCACGTGAGACCTGGTCAAGGATTATAAATTAGTCATAAGCACCCCAGTGCAAAGTTCTTTTTCACAGAGGAGAAACTAAGTTTGTGGGCTCATATCTCTTATCCTGATATAAGTTTAACCTATGGAAGCCACTGAACAAAAGTCCTTGTTAAGTTGATAGATGCCTGGAAGATGGCCAAGAAATTCCACAGATGAATTAATCTTGAAAAGCAACAATGCTATCTACGTGGGAACTACCAAAGTCTCAACCCTCTGGCAGAAATGATTTCTTTACACTTCAGGGCCTCTCCCCTTTAAGTGTGACTTTCAATTCTTTCAGACATTTACACCTAGATCTCACGTTTAGCTTTCATCAGAGGATGAGAGGATGTCAAATTGCTTTCTGCACAGTAATTTACTGATGCCCTCAATTCTCTGTTATGGCCCGCCACCTATTATTATTGTGTCTAATGCCTGTCAGAATAGAAAACCTTCCCAGATGCACACAGAAGGGACTCACATACTTAGCCCAATGGTTGTAACTTGAGAATCAACTGGGGGGGGGGGCGTACTACCCTCTTATATAAGACAAAATGTGCTAGCCAGAAGATAACAGTAATGGCCATTCTTCTTTCCTCAGTGTATGACAAAGGATTAAGTTAATTGATGAAATGGCAATGGGTATCCTATGTGTCTAAAAATATTTGGGACAATGTTCTTGAAGAAAGTCAGACACTTGTGTAAAATATGCATAGATAGAACTTCTCTATCAAGACATTATTTTTCCAAACAGAAAGGTCTCAAACAAGTTTCTGGGAGTGGAGAGGAAATAGATTTGATTTGGTGAATTCTTGAATGATTTTGCACAGTTTGATTTTGGGGAAAACTTATTCTTTCTCTTTTCATCATATTCTGTGCTGGTCAAATTTTCCATTGTTGTAGCAAAACACTCTAAAAACTTAAGGGCATAAAGATTTATTTTAGCTTGGGGGAAGGGATGTCAGAGAGATAAACTCACATTATGGAAGTTAGGGAGCAGAGAGCAAGAATGTTCACGTTTCAGGATTCTCTGCTTTGGCTTTTTTATTCACCCTGAGTCAACATATTGGGTAATGCCACTCACATTAAGGGCTGATCTTCTCCATCAGAGAACTCTCTTTGGAAATGCTCTTAAAGATGCACCCCAAATTATGCTTTATGAAATCTCATAGGTGTGGCTCCATTCTGTCAAGTCGACAAAACAAAAGGATGGATAGATAATTTCGGGTTTTGAGATCTTGTTACTCAGACTAGAGTCAGGTGGTTCCTCGGCAACTCACAGATGCCCGTAACTCAAGCTCCAGAAGATTTGATGTCCTTTTCCCGCCTCTTTGGGCATCTGTATTCTTGTGCATGTCTGTTCATGCAAACACACACACACATACAAGTGTACATGCACACTCACACATACACATACACACATAAATAAATTCTTATAAAACAAAAAGCGAATTAGTCATCATACTGTCCTCTTCTCACTGGTTGGACAGCAATTCTCAACTGAATCCCATTTCTTACAGCAGCGACTCTCTAAGGCTCTTCATTCACATGTTGCAAGGACAGAATTAATTCATAAGGGCATAAACCTGTCCTATCCCTAGGAGTATGCACCTGTTTGTTGTAAAAACACAAACTTTTCATAGCCCCCCCGGAAGTATGAAATCACCAGCTACCACAGGTGGTGAGACTATGCTTGAATCCTTTCACACCACCCACAAAAATACTGCCAACTAACCTACCCCCTCTGAAGCCACATTTTGATCACGACAGACAAATGTACTCATTTGTCAGGAAAATCATTCTTTTGTTATGGTGCATAATCTCAGAAATCACAATCCCAGATGATACCTGTCAATATATTTTAAAACCTGATTTTTTTTGTGGGCATGGGTTAGGGGCAAATTATATTTAAAGCTGTACACTGAATTTTCAGAAATTGCTGGCCAAGTTCTCAGGGGTGGAATCCTTGCTTGGCATGGGCCAGACTGTGTGTTGAATCCTTAGTGATTCACCTCCATATCCCTATACATCCCTAAACATCTCACTGAACAGGCAGGAAAGGGAAAACATCCACAGTCATGGAAACAGAGCAAGAAAAAGCAGCCTAGCTGTATGCAGAGACTCCAAGCTAGAGAGTTAGCTAACTTACTTTTCACCAGTTCCTATAGAGTGTGCTTAAATTTCTTTCTCCAAGTAATTCATCTATGGGCTTTCATGTATCACTTTGAAGGTTTTCTGTGCCTAGAATAAAGTCTTAAGATGAAGCTTAAAAAAAAACCCTACAATTTATTTTTGACCTCTTTCTCTTGACAGTGCTATTGAAATCTAGCGGATGGAAGGAGAGTCCACTCTTCACCCCTTCTTCCAGAAAACGCTTCATGAAGTAGCTCATTCAGGAACAAATTCATATCATTTAAAGCCCTTGAATTTCAAAAGAGCCATCTTTAGAGTGTGCAGCTCAATATATATAGTCACGAGGGAGAGTAAGCTAGTTTGTTCTTCCCCAAAATATTAATCTCTAACCTCAAACAGCTGCCTAATAAACACACGTCCTTATTGCTCACATAAGAATTTTGTTTTGCTCATCTAGTGGCTTGATCTTTGTGGAATATTTGTTGGTAGTATTAAAGAGCCAGTATAAAGTGGCCATTAAAAAGGTCTCCAGGGTCCATGGCCTATGCTCTACAGCACAACTGTCACTTGTCAGATACTGTGACCATGGACAAACTGCTTAACCTCCATGGGCTGTTTCCATTAGTGAAACAAGGATAATCACAGGCCTGTCTCTAGGACTAGTGAGTCTAGATTTGTTATTCTCATTCCTTCCTTGGATATACAGAAAAGACGCAGAAAGGTTATTATTATTTACATAAAATGCTGATAAATGTAAGTAGGATACGCGAGGCACCACTTTAAGGAAGAATTTTTAATTTCTAAGGCTAGCTGTGCGTGTATTCTCTTCCTATGAAAGTCGGATACATCCTGCTGCTCAGTAAGGGATGCATTGAAGGCAAACAAAAGGTTATTTTACTTATGTGTAAATGGCAATTAGATCAGAGCCACTGGAATATGCAGTTCTTTCTTAGTAACCTGGAAACAGTTACTAGACATGGTCCCCTGAAAAAGACTCTGCTCTGGCTTAACTGTTCAGCCACCATCCAGGGAAGACAGGGCACGGCTTTGAAAGGAGCTGGCAACTGATGGGAACAGCAAACCCAGGCAAGCACTCTCCTCTAGCTTTTTTAAAGTCATAGAAACAAGGATATTATAATTTTATTGTAAAGTATTCTTTCTTAAAAAGGTTCCTGTGTTTGGTTTGGTCCTCAACCTAATGAGCTCAGGTAGGATTTTTGGGAAACTACTGGATCATGATGATAAAGATGTAATAAATGCATTCACTCATTGATGAGTTCATAATCATATAGGTTGTGGAATGTGGGGGCTGATTGGTTGATGGGTGTGTTTCCTTGTTTGGTTCATCTTGTCTCTGGGCCAGCCACCTCCCCTCCCTCCCCCCTCCCTCCCTCCCTCCTTTTTGTCATCTAGTCATTTTCTTTTTTCTGTCCTTTATTCCCTACAGTTTTCCCTTAGTTCTTTCTGTGTTCTTCCAGGACATGTTAAAGTAACGAAGCTCTTCTGTCACATTCTCCTGGCTTCCTAATGTTCTCTCCCACACCAAGCATGCAGCAAGGGGGACAGGCGAGGTCAGAGTAAAACCATGACTTTTTGCCCTCCCACAAAATTCCTTCTGTCTTAAGTTGGTATTCTCAGGTATTTTGTCACAGTGACAGAAAGAGATCAGCAGAAGCATATGCCTAGGAAATGGCTAGCAAAGAGGTACTGGATTCCAGTTAGGTAAATATTTCATGAACAGAAAAATGGGGGATAAACAGATAAGGAATCAAATATCTGTGTTGGTTTAGGTGCCTTAAGAAGTTTGGTTGGAAGAAAGGTGGAGGGTGGATTATTTCTATGTTCAGAAAAGGACTATGCAATGGAAAATCCCCGGATCTGGAAGGATGTGGAGAGGAAAGACCCAGAATATTGAAATCCAAGAGTGAGGGGACTCATTGTGTCCCAGGTGCCTCAAGCTCTGTTTTGGGTGCTGCTATTGAGCTGTTTCTACCAAAGCTGTGGGTGTCATGGCTTTGAAAAACTTCAGCTCTTTAGGTTGGAGGAATAGGGTGTTATTTTTAAGAGCACAGCTCCAAGTAAGGCCAGAATTTCCAAGGAGAGGGGCCAGCAGATGATCTGGAATAGTGCTGGGACAAAAATCAGTTCTGAATAGAGTGGACATGACATTAGCCACTGGAGTCTCAGCATCCCATAAGCCATGAAGACTATTTCATCAGATCACCACATGGAGTAGAAGTCTCAGCCCTTGGAATTTTTCATTTTGTATATTTTGTTTTCTATTTTTATCCACAAGGATTCTTATTTTTCATTCTGTTCTTTCATTCTCCACAGAGTCATTATTTCAGTATGTCCTAGAAATGCAGATAGAAGCAAGTTTGCTGTCTACATGAGCCTTGTGTTTTAGCAGGAATGCGTTAAACAGTAGCTGCTATCTCAGCTTCAGCTCTCAGATCTCAGACTGAGCATCCCAGGATTCATAGCAGAGGTGCTGATAGATTCTAAATGTACACATGATATGAAGAGAATTCTATCTCAGTTGAGGTGAATTCACATATGTAAAATTTACCATTTAAATTTAAACTCAAAATTAGTGGCTAGAGAGATTGCTCAGTGGTTAAATGTGTGCTGCTATTGCTGACGACCCCAGTTTAGATTCGAGCATCCATGTTGGGAAGCTCACAACTACCTGTAACACACTAGTTCTTTCACTCTCCTCTGGCCTCTGCCTACACTGCACTCACATACAAACCCATATATGGACATGTATATATACATATATATATAATTAAGATTAAAAATACAAAAGCTTTCAAGTAAACAATTCAAGAAGGGCATTTTGCATATGCACAAAGTCATGTAACCCATATATATGTATGCGTGTATGGACATATATATGTCCATAATTCTAAAAGAAAATTGCACAGTCATTTGCAATTGTATATGCTTTTGAGACTTTCCGTACCTACCATCCCTTGACAAACCTCACCCAGCATATTTTCCCTACAGATTCTGTAAATCTCATATAAAAGGACTAATAATACATTCCCTTTTGTATCTAGTTACTTTAACATTGCTTAAGTTACTTCTATGGCAAGCTACCACTTTACAAGTCACCAGATATTTCAAGTGAACAGATAAACACCCCCACAGAGTGCCTGCAAGAATATGCTTATTTAGCGCTGGAAACACAAACACATATCTGATCTCAAGCAGAAATAAAATAATGCACTTTTGAACTTGGCCATCGACATGAAAAAAAATAAGTTAGAACAACAACTCAGTATGGAAAATTAGATAGAAAACTATCCCTTTTTGGATATGAAGAGCAGAAAAATCTTATGCATACAAACCTCTGTAAGCAAAAGTAAAACTATATATGTGGCTGGAGAAATGGCTCATTGGTTAAGAGCACTGGCCATTCTTCCAGAGGACCCAGGTTCCTAGTGCTCACACAGCAGCGAATAGCCATCTGTTACCCCAGTTCCAGAGTATCCAGCATCCTCTTCTGGCCTTTGAGGGCAATGAATGCACATGTGCACAGACATACAAGCAGACAAAACAACCAAACACAAAAAATAAAATGATCTATGCAAACAGTCCTATGATATAGTGCACTATTTATTTTCTTTTTGGATGCTTAGACATTAGTATTTCAGCACTCAAATCTTATTCAACTGAAGCAGACCGTGTATTAGGATCGCCTACCATAATGATTCTCAATACTGCAAAAAGAATCTCTTAAGATGATAAAGTCATCTTCAATAAGTCAAATCCGTGTAATAAGGTAAAAATTGGAGAAAGCATTTTAAACTTTTCAACTAGTCTTAAAAGAATTCTGGCTCATAATTCCATGAAGTTTCCCCCAGGAATTTCTGACTTTCAGAATTTTATAGCTTAGAATCTTACACAACCTGGCAGAAAAGGTTTTTATTTTGAATCCAGTGTCATAAGCCTGAGCTCCCTCCAGCAGATGCCCTCTTGTAATGTGTGTGCAAGAGTGTGGTTGTCATTTCCATACCATAAATCACGAACAGATTGACAAGCACAATGCTGTCTCGGAGAGTGACGGGCACAGACAGAAAAGTCCTCATCATTAAGAGTGCTTCAGGGTGTCACTCAAGCACCAGGATTTCATTCAGCCAATTTCTGAAAATTATTATTTTAATGCAATTTTATTTACAGTTGAGTGTTTCTTACCACTTACTGTAATCTGTTAAAGTAAGATGTTGACATCTCGCCCACATGTTGGATAGGTTAGGTCGTACCACTTCTTTTGATTAGACAACCTGGGAAAGGGGATTCCTTAGTTGTGTTGCAGGATTCAACATCTGAATTCTGATTTCTGACTTTTTCTGAACCTGATCAGCCATGAAAGAAGGAGAGATAGGATTGGTGGGAGTGGAGGGAGGTAAATGACGATGTGATGTGAACAGCAGAGTCTTGCACTAGATCTGACTTTACAAAGTCTCCATTTATTGAGCTGAAGTAATGGCCTAGTGCAATCATTAGGGCCTGAGTCTGGATTCCAGCAATCCTATAACAAGCCCGCGGAGCAGAGATGGGGGTTATCTGGAGCCTGCTGACTTCCAGCCTGGCCAAAATGCCATTAGTTCCAGGATGAGAGCAAGATGCTGCCTCAAAGGAATAGAATATGAAAGAGGACATCAGTCAACTGACCTTCATATGAGCACCCCCGTACACACAATTGCTACCATTTGTACATTTGCTCAATATCTTGAAGATATTTGCTCAATATCTTGAATGATGTATCATCATTGAGAGAAATATTTGAGTTTTCGCAAATCAATTCTTTAAAAGGAATTTATGAAACAAACCATATTTTCCTTGCTAAGCCAGAGTCCCCACCTGTCCCAGTTACTTGAGTGAAATGTTTCTGATGGTAGTTGAAAGAAAAAGCGAGGTAAATAATTCATTTTCTCTACAGTTGGCTAAAAGAAGTAAGTGTTATCCTTTGTTAGATAAGGAATTTATTTTTCCCTCTGTGCTATTACTATACTTAAGCAGTCATGTGGAAAATACAAAGCATACTTTAAATTCTGTGAGTTTCAGCTGTCCTGCGAAAAAGAGGTATCTGTACCCATGCTGTACTGTGGTACCATGCGGACTAAATGAAATCAATATGGAGATGCCGACCCCTGGCAGAAGGCTAGAGCAACCTAGTATATGTAAAAAGAGACAGAGGGTGAGAGAAATCAGGAGGTGGATTTCTAAGATCAATCAGTGGGCCATTCAGGTATTGTGCAGATCATTAGTGTGGGGAGCACGTGGCCCTCTATTTGCTAGTCTTGGGAACACTCAAAGCCTTTTCAACCAGTTTGATGTTAGATTGTATTCCATTCAAAGGTAATCCCCACTTTCTGGAGGCACCACTAGTAACAAAGGATTCAGCCGCAGGTAGAACTCTAGACACATACAGAAATAGAAACATGGCTAGACATCAGTCAGGAAACGACCTGCTACCCACACGTGGGATCAGGTCTCCAAAGGTTCACCTGGCAGGGGTTTGCCTACGCTTTGTAATATAATTTAGGTCATTTCTATTGCTTTATTCTTCTTTCTTTTTTTTTTCTTTTGGGTAAGGTTTTATGTATCCCAGACTGGTCTCAAAGTTACTACACATCCATTGCTGGCTTTGAAAACTCGATCCTCCTGTGTCTAGTTCCTGCATATTAGTATGTGCCGCCACATCCAGCCGATTAGGTCACTTCTATGGCAAAGGTAAGATGTATTTAGCATTGACTCAGTTGCAAAAGAAATGGTTATTTTTGTGTAGATGCATATTTAGTTTGTCATTTAGCTGTGTTGGTGAGAATAGCATATACCCCCCTGGCCTTTGTTAAAGTCATGACCATTTCTTTAAAAAAGGGCAGGGCTCTGCCCAGTGTATATGAAAACACTTGCAGAGGTAACGGTGGAAAAGGCAATTGCTGTTATAGAAGTATGTCAGCTGTATGACTGATAGTGGCTTTCTGAAATGAAGAGTAAGGATAATCTCGAATCCACATATAAACAGATGGTAATGAAACCCACCTTGCACTTACAAGTTCAATGCTACCATGTAAGTAAGTACCTCAGTACTTAGGGAACAGTTTATTTTCAGATGTCATTTGACCACTGCCAGATAATTAGGTCCATATATTTTAGATTTCGTGAGAAATCCAACAGCAAGCTGGGTACCGGCTCCTTTAAACATTTATATGATTCTCAGTCACATTTATCCAAAGAGGGTTCCTCCTCCTGTTAGCCACTCTCTGAAATTTCTATAGAGCACACATGCACACATGTTCTCTACTGTTGGGCTTGATATGGCATTTTACGGCAAAGCAAAACTTAAATCTCTAGTTACTAATCAATTAGTATGCATTAGACATACAATATAATATTTATGGGAAGGGAAAAATGACAGTTGTGATTTAGATTACAAAAAATAGAAGGTGAGAGATTCATCTGCTATCCCATTTATGCATGTCTTTCCATGAATATGTTGAAACTCAATCCCCGATGTGATAGTATTTAGAAGTAGTGAGTGCCCTTGGAGAGTTTTGATCCTGACTGCTAGGATGAGAAGCACTTCTAAAGGAGGCACACAGTTGGGGAACACGGATATGAGAACTGGGCTCTCATCTACTAAGTGTCCTAGCATCTTTATTTATGGTATTTTGTTGTCTCTAGAATGCACACATGAGCATTGTAAGAAGATAGTTAATCTTTCGATGGTTGTAGAGTTGCCCTTCATGATAGTCACAGACTAAGAGCTACTTAGAGTTTCTTTCCTTCTCTAGTTTCAAGGTCTGAGCTATTCAGTTATACCCTTTGAGGCCCTTCATCCAGCTTAATTAAAAGGTTTTCTGATGGGCTATGAGATATCCCTTTCTAATATCTTCAAAATAAAGCACATGAGTAGACATGAGACTAACTTAAGAGAATGCTTTGCCAACCTAATCCCCAATCTTCACATTGTTCGGAAACCCTTCTCACTGCAATTAGAAACCCACTCTTGCTCCTTAGCAGTGGCTCAGCTCTTAGGCTGTGGCACTGGGAGCTGCAAGGGTAAGGAATGAGCTAACCAGAGACAGGTACCGTGAACCGGTGGTTCACATGCCAATGTTGTATCTAGGTTAGTTACTGGCACATGGTAGAAGGTTGGATAATTCTCATCTCACATAGAACACTACACTGTACTGTTCAAGGTATCTATGGTTTTCTTGAAAACACATATACACATGCTCTCACACACATATCTACAGATGTAATGTATTACCTTTAATATGATTTATCCTGAGATTTGCAAGCAAACTTATCCTCCTATTCCACTCTTTGTCCTACAGTCATGAGCCTTATATCCATGATTTTAATACACAAACACACAAAAAAAAGAAAAGAAAAAGAAAAAGCAAGTCCTCTAAATTCTACTGAGGAGCAATGGTAGTCTTTTTCCATTTCTAAAGAGTCTCCTCATATCTGAGACCATGGTGAGCAGTTAAAGGTCACAGTGTCACCCAGTGATTACTGAGCTGGGAGTTCTGCAAATACACACTTGTCCTTTAGTACCCAGCAGGCTGTAATTCACCCCCTGGGTGGAAGGAACGACTTATACTGCACAGAGTTCAAAGCCAAGTCCTTGCTTATCGCTCCAGTCAAACAATTTCATTTCTATCAGTTGGTGGTTGTACTTCAGATTTTATGGATCCAATGGGTCTAGTGAAATTTTATGACCCTGCAACACAACAAGAAGAATAAAGCTCCAGGAAAAAAAATCAATATAATGTTTAAGGTCTTTGTTACCTTTATAACCTCCAGTGTTCGTTTACATATAAACAAATAAATCAGCCTTTTAACAGAGGGTACAGTCCTCAGTGCCTGCTCAATATTTGGTGCTAAGTTCCATCATAAAAACTATCAGGAAGAGCCTAATGGCTTTGCTACCTGAACAAGCACAGTTAGAGAAGAATCAATTGCAGAGGGAGGGTGCTATTTGTACGTGGGTGCTTTATCTGAGTTAGCGCATAGTAACCAGCTCTTACCAAAGAGTAGTAGCAGCTTTAAAAGTATTAGAGGGCATCATAAGTGGTATGGTGTTTCCTTGCCTTTGAGAACATGTTCCAATTAGATTAAACATTCCCAAACCTCAAGTTTCTAACTTTATTCTGGCCACTTTCTTGCGTGGAAGGCACGCATTGTAACGGAACAGTAGAGTCAGCAAGATTGTGAGACAATCTTTCCCCTAACCTTCAAGAGAATGTCTTTTTCCTATGTCAGATTCTTGGAAATATAACCTAAGTATATTTTCTCTGGTGTATTTTTAAAAGTATCTATCAAGACGCTAAATGTTAGAATAAAACAAAAATTAAATTCTCTCACTCGTCTGAATGATAAATACCACTTTGTTCATAAACCGTCTCTGGCCTGGCATTCTCTGAGGACTGGGTAATCCAAACTCAGAACCTTTTAAACATGAATTAGCATCATGTAGTCAATTTGAATATTCTACATTAAATTAAATTGAATAAGAACCTGGTTTGGGGAAGCAGCTCACCTCCTTACTAGGAAGAGAACTTTATAGCTCACCATATAACACAGTAAGTACTGCACAGCAGCTGAGAGGAATTACTGGGTACGGATCCCAGTCCAACCAAACGCCGAGCAGAAAATATGAGACCTTCCCAGAAAAGACAAAATATGACCCAGTGTAAAGACCAAATCTTACTATTCTGCTTGCATAAAAGACTTAGAAAAGGCTGCAGGACTTCCCCACCAACCCTTGCCCAAAGTACTGAAACCCAGCAAAGTCAAGGTTTAACCTAATTATACAGTTAGCAAGGCATCTAACAGGGCACAAAAGGCCATTTATGAATAAAGCCATTTCTGAAGGTCCCAAAAGGTCATCTGTCTTAGGAGTTGCACACCCACACAGCCAGCCAAGGCACAAAAGGGGCATATGAAAAGTCTCCTTCACATAGCACTTCCAGGACAGTGGTGCTGCCTCTTCTTCATGAAGATGATCAGGCCAGGGAATGACACTGTGACAAGTCTGGGATTGACACTTTAGCTTTTGTTACTCTTGTTAGGAGTAGTATTAGTGTTACTCATTATTTTGATAAAAAGTCTCATGACTCATGTAGCTCAGGCTGGAGTCACATGTGTTGCACAGTCAAGGACAACTTCCAACTCCTGATTCTCCTGCCTGTACCTCACACATGCTGGGATTACAAGGGCATATACCAAGGCTGGTTCAGAGGTTAACTTTAAAAATTTCTCTGTGTGTTCTAACTTTGTTATTAGCCTATTTCATCATCCAGGCTTTTTGTTGTTGTTATCATTTCTCAAGTTGTAGATTGGGAAGCTGACAAATTTGACTAAGAATGTGTTTCATCAAAATTAAAAATTTATAAATCTATGCCTACCATCTTGGTAGAGCACAGGAAAGAAGAGGCAGAGAGGTAGTGTAACTAGGTGAGCTTAAAAATGATGCTTAATACTGACTGAAGAGATAGCCAGGGCACAACTTCGAAGAATGCATTGCAATTGAATGCTAGCGCTGCCAATATACTTTAATTTTTAAAGACTAACATTAATTTAAGTTATGCATACTTAGGAATGGGGGTATGTGTACATGAGTGCGGGTACCAGTGAAGGACACAATGGGGTGTCAGATTGCCCCAGAACTAGAGTTACAGGCTGTTGTTAGTTGTCTGAGGATGATGGTGGAAACTGAGCTCTGTAAGACAGTCTATGTACTTAATGCTGAACTGACTCTGTAGCTCTTCCAAAATACTTTTCTTTAAGAATGCATTTGACATATGCTTTTTCATTATGAAACCTCAATGCTAATGACGTTTTTGCTCTGTAAGTTCCCAGTTGTTATGATTTAGCCTTTCCTGTCTCTTTAGCCCAAACCTCCAAAGAAACGTGTGCTTTGTGTTATACACAACCTTAGTTCTTAAACATTACATGAAAGCACCCTCTCCACTTAATCCATGCTCCTATCAGTTTTCAATACATAATTATAGGAATAATGTCTTTAAGCATAAAAATCAGCCTACAGCATTGTAAGATCGTTCTTAAAAATAATAGCATGCACTGAGAAGTATTCTGCTAGCAGCAAAATAGTATGAGATCAAAATGCAAATTATAAAATAGGAATGGAAACCAACTGCACAGGTAAAGGTAAGAGGAACACAACAAGCCAGCTTTTCTTGAGTATCAGGGCCTTCATCATATGAAAGCTGAAGGAGTGGAGATAGAAGGAGCAGGCAAGCCCTTACTTCATCCTGGATACAGGTTGAAACCATAACGCCTGTTTCTTTAAACTCTTTTTATAACCCTCAAATGTAGGCATCAATTTAAGTGTAATTAGGGATTACATATAATTTACTAACTGATAAACTTGTAAGAAGGGTGTCCCATCTTCAGCTTCCCATCAGTGCACTGGCATATGATCAACATTTTAAGATGTCTGTTCTGGCAAGATATGGCAGGACTGGAACATTCATTGGCTCCAAGCAGAGGTCAGATGATTCCCGTAGAAGGAGACCTTGCATACAAACACACAATAGACCTCCAGAAAAGACTGCAGACTTTGAGTGATGGAAGTCTGATTGAATACTAGAGGGACAGAGACATTTCATTAGTTCCTGTTATCACTGGCATTTCTCTTATGTCATCATGGAACCAAGGTGCCAAAAAGCACATAGGACTTGGCATTTAAAAACAAGACTAACTCCTTCTCCCTTCCTAGGCCTCTAGCGAAACACCACAAAAGTATTTATAAAACTTAGTTGTTCTGGCTACCTCCAGTTTCTAAAATTTAACACGTTAAGTTACATTAAAGCCGAAGTGTCCATAAATCCAGTGGTAAAGGGAGGACAACAAAAATAGAGAGCACGAATTAGGCAGTGTGACAAGATTTCAACATATAATTTTATCAATGTTTAATATTTAATACTGGCCAATGCCTCACAAACTCAAATTCTGTGAAATATCTCAAGTGTCCACATAAGCATAGATACTTTAAACAGACATAGTAAGATTGAAGATAATATCTGATTTGGATCCTATAAACAGCCAAGCATCATTCTAATTTTTTCTTCTTTAAAATAGAATGGGATTTCTTCTGAAGTCAGAATGAGGAACTGGCTTCAAATTTGAACACAAATCTGAAACTAGAGATTTCAGGTTAAATTTATCAAAAATCCTCACGCTCTGGCCTACCTCATAAATCATGCATGTTCCCTGCACAACAATGAAAGTTTATAAAGAAGAAGAACACGCTCAATCAACACAAGCTGTTTGAAAATCAGTGTCTACCGTGCACGGCTGCATGATCAATGCCGTACTTAACTTTCCGACAGACACTGGGGACTGGGAATTGGTGGGACCAGTGTGCACAGTGTAGTTGATCACCCAGAGTTTAATCCTCCTGGCCCATTTGTACTGACTCTGGGTCTTAACATTTTAATTACACATGAAGGATCATAATTGGCCTAATAGACTGAATGTTGTGTTTGAAAACTTTAAATAATTGTGAGTCAGAATATCCTGAAATCACGGAAAGTCCTTAAAGTGCTCTATTTCTCTATTTGGATTACCTCGAACAGTGCTAGAACGATGATTTTAAAAGAGGGGAGAATAAAGACCATGGTCCATTTTGTCTTACTCTTATTCTATCATCCACACATAAACCTGTAACCCCATGAATTCATTCTTCAGAGATCCCAGGTCTACGATATGCATGATGCTGCTGACTCTGGATAGCATGCAAGGCACTCTGCAAACACCTGTGTAAGTTAGGTAAATGTTAATTTATTTCATTGAGAACAGGGCACCTTGCATGACTAACTTACTCAGTACCATTATCTGGAGTAGCCATCTGTCATACTAACCCCCTCTGTGTTCAACAGTCCCCAGTGCCTGCTACCCTATTTTAATTTTGCTGCCCTGCATAAATCTGTTAAGCTCAATATGTTACCACCAATTCTCAGAAATCAAAAGCAATCTGCTGGCTTATAAAACACCGATTACTGAAAATCGAAGGGTATAATATGCTAGCAATTCATGTAGTTGGAAAACAACATTCACAAAAGTGGGGTTGAGTCACAAGCTAGCTGAACCCCTTCTACAAGACCTGATGTAAAATCAGACGCGTTCTATCCTTACACAGTGCAGGCTTTGAACCCATTCATGTATTTCATATCTAATAAAAATCTGAACAGTTGGCCTGATTGGATTTTAAGTGATGCAAATTTGAAAATCAAATAGGCAAACTCCCTTCAGACTTCATCTATTTAGGCTATAATTGTAAAGAACTGCAAATCATATTTACTACACTATGAATCCCCCAGAGTTTCAGCATGAAATTTACAGGAAGGGACGAATATTTGCAGGTGTGGCTTTCTGTTCATAATGAATATAATTTTTCCTTGCATGGGGTGTCTTCTCCTGATGGGCCACATTTTCCTTAACACAAGGAATAAATCATGTTTTCTTTAGCAAAATCTTTATTGATTTGGAAAAATAATGCTGATGCTTCCACATAATGTCAAGTAATATTTTACCTGAGATTAAAAATGTTTTGCCTTATGTAGTAATTATGCAGTAAACATTTGCATTTTACTTACATTTTCAATCATATAACTATATTGCTTGAAAAGACAGCTAGGAATCCACCCTTGGAAATTATTTTTCTGTGTCTGAAAGTTTCAAGGGAAAAAAATCTTTTTACAGTTGTTTTTAATACAATCAAACTCCTCCAATATTGTACAAGTGTAGCTATACAATCAACCATAGCCAGTAGCATATGATCATAAATACCACAGGTCAGGATTGGAAAGTCATCATTTTGAAGTCCCACATGCTTTAACACTATCAAGTATTTTAGATGTTAATCTGCCTACTCATTCATTTTTAATGAACTATATTACCCTGAAATCATAATCAATGAGGACACTAATTCTGAGAGTGAAAACAGCTTCCTGGATAACACACACACACAAACACACACACACACACACACACACACAAGAACATTTTCTGCATAAAATATTCTAGAAATCTCTTATTTAATTTGAAATGTTTTTCAAATATGAAATAACTTTACACAATTATAGAAACAACAGACCTTCCTTTATTTTTCCCTTATCAAATTTAAACAAGGCTGTGAGGGGTCATAATATACTTGCGACTTGCATGATGAAGAATAGATGCCACCCTACTGAAGTTGAAATTGCAAAGCAAACATCTCTAATTGTGTGTCTACTCCTTCCCTCTAACACTGTTACAATGTAAAGTTGCTATGATACTCTTCCCGTGGAGATAATATCTCTGAAGTTCAATGGCTCATATTTACAAGTACCTTGGCGGGGATCATCATATTGACAGGTTAAATTAAGCACGTTGGGCAGCCATCTGATACCTTCCTGAAACAAGTAAATGGACCATTTTCAAGACAGAAATTAGCTCTTCATGTTAAGACCTTGGTTAACAAGAAAAAGACCGTGTGTGTGTGTGTGTGTGTGTGTGTGTGTGTGTTGTTTAAAGTGTTTACATTGTAACAGTTCATTTCATCCTCACAGCTACAAAATAAGTAGATAGATTCATTATCCCCATTTTATAGATGAATAGATGATGGTCATGCAGTCTATTGCTGGGTATTAGCATATATTATCATTCTAATGACATGGTTCTCCTTTGCTTCACACCTTGCTGCAAGAGAAACCAGCAGTCTCACTTCTTGCAGACACTGAACAACTGCATCAAAGGGTACACTATAGCATTCTTTTGACATAGCCCCCTGCTAGGAACAGTGAATGCAATACAAGGTAATCTGGTGACCTACCCTTCAAAGAATCTCATATCCATTCTCTTAAAACAAAAACACAAGCAGTCTCTATTGACTATAGCTGAAATTATAAACATCTTTTCTACCTGTAGTATGTGAATAAGAGGGTCCCTGAAGACCCTTGTGAGGCTTCCCTGAAAGTGTTTGGAAATCTGTTATCCGCATTGCTGAATGGTTTCCAAAGTGACTGCCTTCTTTTTAGTTGACACATACCAGTATAGCACTTTGCCATCTTTCTTACCAAAATTGCCTTCCAGGTCCACAGCAAACTCTGCATGCTCAGTGCTCTACAGGCTTGTCTTTTCTCTCTCTACTTTCTTAGGGGCTAATTTATATCATTGGCCCCATCATTCATCCTCCAGATCCTGGGCTGCAGATTTTAGGGGGAGAACCTGGGTCCTATAATATTTTATACTCCTTCCTCATCTAGGACTCAGCACCTAAGAAACAGTGCTATAGCAATAACCAGAGAGACAGCAAAGATCTGACAAATGCTTATTATAAAAGCTGATTTGTTTACAAAACATTTAGCTGCACTTGAAACCAATTGGATGGCTTGCAAGTTCCTGGGCAAAGTACATTCTGAGTTTCTCTGCTTAATTTCTGAGGTTGTTGCTTTATATCAGCAACAGAAGCTGTTGTCTTGAAACTTTACTTGCCATGTTGTGGTGCTGCTTTGCATTATTATGAGGTTTGGGTTTGTTTTTAAAACCTAGAAGGAAAACAAGAATTCCAAACCTCTGACATCAGGGAAGTAAATCTTTTAGACCCAGCTGGACACAGAATACATCCAAACCTAAATAAGAAATGTGACCTACCTATGTGCAAAAAAAAAATCTTTCTTATCAGCATATGTGAAGAACACGAGGGCAAGGGGAGGACTCATTAGAAGGTCAAGTTATTCACTGGAATTGATGATAAATGTCTTCATAAATCAATGCAATTTAACAAACTGAATATTATCACAGAATTGAGAAAGAAGCCTCCACTCATATTCAAAGATTTAAAGTGCAACATGGGTCAGGATAATAATTTAAGCCCTGAGGTAACACAATCACCATGAAAATACAATTTATAAAAGCTAAAAAGTTGACACAGCAAAACCTGTAAGGTATGAAGTTATGCACATTTGATTATTTATAGATAAATGAACCCCTGACACTCCAGGTTAGCATAATTCCATCTGCCTTTGAAAAGTGGTATTGTCCATGCCCAGGGTGACTGCCATAAATACTGGGTTTCGGTGTCTCTGGCAAAACAATAGTCAGTTTGTTGCATTGTGTATTGACACTAGAAGTGACTTTCTGAAATAAATCTTTGCTGATTTACTTCAACTATAAGTTCCCAATGGGCACCATTTTTCTAAGAATAAAAAGAGTTCTTAACACAGCGGGGTTCCTACCACAGGGGCACAGAACACAGTGTCTGGTCCATCATCAGCTTATTGTCTGATAACATGTCTCTGTCATATAATTTTCTCTCTGTAAGGAAAAGCAAAGATCAAATTATAATGGAGGACTATGGGGTTCTGCCTAATTGAAGTTTCCCAGTATTTGATATTGGATTATACTAGGCATTTATCTTTATACTACTGAGATATATGTTTTGATATATGAGCTTGAAGGAAAGTTCTATTTTAAAAATAACTTGTATTATTAGTGAAAATAACAGACTCAATGTTTAGTTAAAAACAACTCAGTCTTAGATCAGCTCTTTCTGTGTTAGTACAGTGAGCTGAAGGGGCTCAAAATATTTCTAGTACCACGAATTACTGACCATTCATCTCATTTGATATTAAATACAAAATGCACAGGGGAAGTTTAATTTAGACTTTACCCCATTAACAGCTCCACTATGATAGGGTAGAGTCAAGAGACCTGATTCTAGCTCTCATTTTGGCTCTTATCACTTGTGTCATACTGTGTATAATAGTTTCTTTGAATCTCATCACCAACGTGTGAGAGGGCAGGGTACCACACTAGAAGGATGCAGAATGTTTTGGTCATTCTAACAATGCATGACACTTTGATTTCCTGCTGAATATCCTTCCCTGTAAAATTTATTTATTTATTTATTTATTTATGGTTTCCTTTCCTGTAAAATTATGGTAAAACTAACCCTAAATATCACCTAGTCCCTAGTTGGAGTTCGAGTGTGAAATGAGCAAGGTTTGAAGTTTGAACATTAGTCTCTATGTGTAGCCCAAGAACTAAAGCTCTATGTAAGTGTAAACTTCTGAGGTCTGGAGCTCCAAAAAAATTACTAGTTCCCAATCCACCAACTAAAGAGGCAAGTGTAAAGGAGAGAAGGGTGATTAATTCAATGTGACCATAGAGGAAAGAGGAACTCAAAATAGTTTGGGAGTATCAATATGAGATTTATTTTTAAATAGGGGATGAGAGGTATGAATAACTAAGTATTTAAAGCCCAGGAGTAACCCCACCCATTGTTCAACCATCACTGCCTAAGCTCCAGTCGAATGAGTGGTCGCAATCGTGTGAAATCTCTTTCTAGGAGGCCGTTCATCCTCTGCTGGCACCATAACTCTTGCTTATTCCTTCCTCCACCCTGGAATTCTTGGTAAAATATTAATTATGTGACCCCATTGTTTCAATTGTCTAAGCCCAAGGGAGGCAAGGGATGCTTATTCAGGATGTGTTCTTGCTTCCAAGGATCGTGCCACTAATTTGAAGCTTGTCGAACCCTCGGGAGGTAGGTAGGACCTGGTTGAGGGAGGTTTGTCACTTGGGGCAAACCCTTGGAGGTTTTCCCTTGCTCCAGTTCTCTTAGCTCCAGTTTTACTTAGCCATTTCTCTGTGTACTGGCTGCCTCACATGAAGAAGACAGCTGCCAGAACTGAAACATCCCACTCTGCTTTCCCAGCCATGATGGGCCATATCTCTGAAATGATGAACCTAAATAGACCATCTTTTGCTTCCTTAAGTTATTTCTTTGAGGTATTCTCATCATGGCAGTGAGAAAGTAACAGCTTTACTCCTAGTTCCCTAGATATAAATTAGTTTCTTCTGCAGAGTCAGTGTATATGTCTGTCACAATAAAGTAATTGCAGCATAGTAGTCTCTATGAGTCACTTGTGAGTCTCTTCAAACTGTCCTAATCATTGGTACCCTTTGCTCCGTTACAGGGAAATAGTAGGTAGTCAACTGTATGGTGGGTACATACACTAATTTCTTTCAGATCTAAGAAGATAAGCAAATGTGCTGATAAATGATTTTGCAATACACCTGCAAGATCCGGCAGCCTATACAGTAGAAAATAGTTACTCAAAGAAAGAAATGAATGTAATTTAATAAGCAATCCAAAAACAATCAAGTACTTTACTACTTTCAAATGGATAACTAAATTATCTACTTCTAGAAGAAAAATGAATAATAAAATAAAATGTTTACATAGAAAAGTAATGGAAACATTTCCATCAAATGTTAAAAGCAGCTGTGTTTGGAATATGAGAAAATAAGCATTTAATTTTAATGTATTCTAATACAGAGTACTATTACCTTTAAGATGTGAATGATTAAACGAACTAATAAGCTTCTTTTTGAAGCAAGTTAGAAATATAAAGCAACCTTATCTGAACTTCACCCTCTAAGAGTATCAATGCCTGTGCCTGTAACTGAGTTCCAATACATGAGCTGAAATAAAATATGTGCTCAGAATGGTCATTAGAATGCTTAATGGGCTTAATGCAATGCTCAGTACAGGGCTACATTCTCATTTAAAGGCATTGTTTCAGCAACCTTTCTCTTCTATTTATTAAATATGAAAGGCATTCGTGATAAAATTACATGCTCTGAAATGTTTCTCCAACTCTAGAATGTTCTTCATGTGTTTACGGTTTTGATTCTTCCAAATACACTAGCATGAACATGCTTGTTTCCTTGGCTGAAACTAGTTCTAAGCTCAGATTTCTTGGCATCAAGGCACTTCAGTAGTCTGTGGTTCTGAGGAGCTCAACAGATGGCTCAGTGATCAGCTCACTGGCTGCTCTTCCAGAGGGCACAATTTTAATTCTCAGCACCCATATACCAGCTCACAACCCTTTGTAACTCCACTTCTAGTGGATTCAGTGCCTTCCTTTGGCCTCTGAAGGCACCAGGCACATACACATATGCAGAAAAAAAACTTACATTTGAAAAATATAATAAAGAGTAATTTATAAATAAATAAACTTAATAACTTGGTGTGGGACAAATGTCTATATTCTGTCAATTATATTTTAAATAAATGCTGATTGGCCAGTAGTCAGGCAGGAACTATAGGTGAGACAACTAGACAGGTAGTATAGGCGGGTCAATGAGAACAGGAGAATTCTGGGAAGGAGGAAGCCCATTCCTCTGCAGTCCTGACCAGCCACAGAAGAAGCAAGATGTGACTGCCTCACTGATAAAGGTATTGAGCATGTGGCTAACTAGAAAAGAATAACAGGTTAATATAAGTTATGAGAGTTAATAAGAAGCCCGAGCTAATGGACCAATCAGTTTATAGTTAATGTAGACCTCTGTGTGATTTCTTTGGGACTTAACGACAGAAACCCCTACAACAATAACTTAATCTATGGCTCTGAGACATAGATCAGGAGTTCCATACTATCACAGAGCTTCCTAGTGGCAGCTTATTCAAGGAATAGATGAGTAGACACTGCAAAACTCTTGGATACCTTAAGTTTTCTCTTAATATTTTAGTTATCTTAAGTCCTCCCATGACTTAACAGAGTAAAGCAAACATTATTTTTGCAAATTAAATAAAATAAGATGTTTTTATTTTATAGGCTATAAGCAATGGGCCGTTTCAAAATTTTTAGGATAAGTTTTTGGATTAGTGACTAGAATACATGGTCTGTGTTTGTCTTTCCCTCCTTCTCCTCAATTCCCTTCACAGTGCCTGGTTTATAAATGCTGCTGAACTAATCCTGGTACCTGAGAGAATGAACATTTTCTATGATGACTTTAAAACCTCCCTTTATTGGGACATCAGAGAAGATGAGATGAACCAGAGCAAGGACTGGGGTGGCCATTGTCTAAGAGAACTCTCAGCAGCTCTGATAATCAGCACAAAACCTTCACAAGAGAAGACCCATTAGCTCACTGTCATAGAATGGGGGTTAGGGACTTGAGAGGCTACACCCCTCCCTGAGGACCTAAGTGCAGTCCCTGCTTGCTGGGGGAAGGAAGACATTTGCTTCAATGTATAGCCACTGATTGGGCACTTGCAAATACCTGCCTCTCCCACTCTGTTCCTGCAAACAACCACAGTGAAACTCACACAAAAGTATCATAATAAAAGCCATTATTGTATATAACTTATAAATACCAACTAAAATGTAAAAACATAGCTCTTTATTAATTTCCAGGACTCTTTTGCTTCTTTTATTTCAAGCAATTTTGGACTTCATAATTCTATTTTATAACAGATTAATCCTGGTATTTTGGTTAATTTGAGAATCCACTCTCAAAAACTCCAATATTTACGTAGATATAACAGAACCATACACTTATACGACAGCTTATCAACTAATTTTCAGTATACTATATGTTAATTATGTAATAATAATTGCTTACTTTGATTTTCAGAAATCTTTTAAAGAATCCTGCCATAACCTTGTGGCAGAAAACACTGACCACCTCAAAGACATCAAATTCCAGGAAGTACTTCATTTTTGGAATCTCTGTTGTTTGGGGAAGCAGTGTGTGTCGAACTATACCTGTGCAATATTCAGCTTCCTATATAGACAGTGTTTGCCAATGAGGAAAGGAAACCTCAAAAGATGCTGTAAGGATATCTTTGAGGCAGACATAGAGATGTCTTTCCAGATTTACCTACCTGGACTTCAGGAAAAACAACAACAACAACAAAAGCCAAGCCAAAATAAAACAAAACAAAAACCACGGAGAATGGAGGGGATGCCAGAGCTGACAGATGGAAGCAACATGGGATACTCACAATACCCTCGAGCCTCAGAAAGGCTGCTTTTCTCTGGGCTTTTTCTTTATGTGAGATACAAAGAAAGTTCGGCTTCTCTAAGCCACACTCATCTAGGCGTTTCTTGTTCGGAACTGAACTGCAAGGCCCGAGTGAATGCTCTGCTCGCGTGTCTGTGCTGGAGAAGCCGTGCTGTTCTTCCCTTCCTCTCCTGAATACATAGCTGTCTTGTGAGCTATGCATTCTCAAGGACGTCTTGGATGCTAGGACACAATGAAGCTTTATGCCCTCAGACAAAATGTGTTATTCTCCCTGTATCAAGTGCATCAGTCCCTGCAGACTCTTTCTACCCACAGCACATCCCACCTGATCTTCCTACATTCTCAAAAGCAGAAAAACAAATACGATATTTAGCCAGACTGAGAGGAATCCTACCTCGTTCTAACTGTCCCTCTTCCTGGAGATGTAGCAACCATCCCTGTGACTCAGTAGCTCAGGGTCTTGGGTGAGCAGTTCCTTGGTGCTCAAGAATAACTGGCAAACAGTAGAAGGTATGTTACTGCCACAGCCCCCTCCTCTGTCATTCTTCCCCCACTGTCAAGCTACCTAGCCTACCAGACCAAACTTTCAGAATTTGCTGATGAACCTTACATTTCTGTGGTTTTCAGTCCTATTAGATGAGAACTTTTGCCCTTTGGTTCCTTTCAGGCTCTTGTGAGAATTTGAGAATAATCTCTTAGAAGAGAGTCTTACAACCAAGAGGAGAGGACCAAGAGCCAGCAATGGACTGACTGATCCAGAAAGCTGTGCACAGGTAACTGTGTCACTCTGCCATCTACTGGAGCTGAGGCCAAACACTGTCTTCCTGGTTTGGGGACTTGTGCTCTGCGTGCCAGTCCAGAGTGAGTTCTCATAGACTCTCTGTCTGCTGCAGGTGTTTGCTGACTGCAAAACACTGGACAAGGCAATGCCCCTCTCTGATTCTCGTGGTCTCCTGCTGTGAGAGTCCATTAATAACCGTCCTTTATCTTCAGGCTGAGTGATGATTACATGAAGGGATCGATATAAAGACCTTCTGCCTAGAGCCTGGGTCTAAATAAATGGTGTAATGCTCATCGCTACCATTTTACTACGAATTATAATGTGAGAAACTGGACCGTGGGAGCCAAACATGTCTACAACTCGCTATAAAACGCAGTCTTCTCTGTCTGCTGATGGGTGTACTATTAAACGCTGCCCAATGTTCAAGATCTGAATGGCTGTGAAATGTTTATTCCAGTGACTGCTAGCAGTGAAGCACTGGCATTACAGACAGCTTGGTACCAGAGAACCAGCAGTCCAGGTATCCCTGCACAGGGTGTCTGATTTCGGTCAAGTATTTTGGATGAATTAGCAACAAGGATACGAGTGGCAGCAAAGGCCTTTATCTAGCTACTTAGGATGCTGTACCTAAAATGAATGCAAGTTCAAGGCCTGTATGGGTTAAAATGAGCTCAATGGGCAGGCAACATAGTGGGACATCATATGAAAATAAAAAGTGTAAAGAAGGTTGCAGTTGTAGCTCAGGGGCAGATTGTTTGCCAAGCATGTACAAGGCCCTATGATCAGTCTTTAGTACTGCAAATGAAACAAGCAAGCGAAAGACTTCATTGTCAGAGTAATACAGGAATAGTAGATATTGTGGCAAAGTGCAGATTGATACTCACTGTTGAAATACTGAGAATAGGGTAGTCACTCACTGTTGAAATATTGAGAATAGGGTAGTCACAAAGCAAGGCTCACTTTTAAACGCAGGCTTTAGGGAAAAGGAAACTGACACCCAGAAAGGCTAGTGAAGCTGGTGTTAAAATTTCAGTAGTAACAAAGAACATGGCTCCAAAAGGAAAGAACAGAGACAATGCTGAGGCCTGCAGCGGCTGTGCATGGTGACTTGGTAGCTATTCAGTTGTCCAAAGACAAAGAAGCATGGGACAGTGGCTCCAGGTCTCAGTGCATTTCCTGCAGTGATATAATGTGGCCTTCAAAATTCTGGCTGTATAGAGTTCACTCTTGTGGGATGAAATACCATTTCCAAAACCCACCTTAGCATGTAAAGTTTTAAAATAAAGGATAAGGAAAGATAAAGATAAGGAAAGTTCTTAAGAGAAATATCCACTAATACACATCAAATGCACTCACCTTTATCTCCTGATCAAATGCCCCTTTAAATCAGAGTTCTCTTTCCTTGATATTTTCCTTATTATCTGAAAATTTCATACATGTATACAACAGGTTTGTTGTTTTGTTCCTACTATTACCCAATACTTGCCTCCCATGTGCCTCAGAATCCATCAAACTCTGTCTTCCTTATGACCGCATAGCCATTCAAATTGTTCTTGTTATTAATGGGCCACTGAGTTCAATTAGTATTGACCAACCTACCAGCAGCCACATTCCCAAAGCAACATGTCTTTCTCTGCACATGAGCCATGGGCTACCCATAATTCTTCAGTTTATTGTGTATTTAAAAATTATTCCCTCTCAACAAGAGGGAAGCCACGCCTGATGCTGGAAACCTAGTTACCAGAGGGAGCAAATGAGCTCCACATGTAGCCGTTATAACCACATTAAGAGAAGAAGAAGGAGGCTGAGCATGGTGACTCATGCCTTTAATCTCAGTACTAAGGAAGCAGAGGGAGGAGAATTGCTGCAAGTTTGGTATCAGCTTGGTTTACAGTAAATTAAACGGCAGCCCAGGCTATCTAGTAAGGCCTACTATGAAAGAACCAAAGAGACAGGGGAAAAGAAAGAGAGGGAAAGAACAGAATAATTGCTGAAAGCCATCTTTCTTTAAACAGATAAGGTAAATAAAGAGAAGAAATTTAGAATAACAAGCTTAGACAGAAAGTTTAATCTTAAGGAGTTGAAAAAAGATACTGCAAGCAAATTCCACTGTCCTTTTTTATGTAATCAGGCACTCAGCACATTAGCTATTATCATCTGTGTGATGGCATCTAAAATCTTTGTTTAAAAATAATCACCAGTGAAAAAGTAACATATTCAGTGTTCAAACATTCCGTCGGTACAGTGAACCTATTTTATTTGCACAAAGTCTTGTAAGAGAAGACAAGCCACATCGCTGCTCTTCCATGGCCCAGGTAATGGCCCAGGCAATATGGTCATGCTAGACGCTGGAGTTCACCCTGCCTGTTAAGGTCAATCCTCCTATACTGCTCTAGGATACTCTTTGCCAGGGGCAGCTGTCTGGGCTTCAGGCAGAAGCTACAGAGAGCCAGCAGTTTTATTACAGTAATGTATTTCTGACCAAGTCTATCTTATCTACTTATTCAGTTTATCTTTGAAACACAATTAAAGTCTAATTTATCTGATGTGTACATTCTGAACACTATTTGGCCATGAATCTAACACTCTGTAGTAACTGCATTACTACACATTGTGTCCTAAGGTGTTCTTCACAATATTTCTTTAAAACCTGGCAAATACCATTTAAAGATATAGCAGTTTCTCTTGAGCTCCCTCTGTTCCATTTGAAGAACAAATGCTTTGTCCTTATGTAAAAAAACATATGATAATTTTTGTACCTATGATTTTAGTCATAAGTTATATGCATTGACATGAAGAGATCTCTCTTCTTAAATTTTGACTCATTTTCTAAAAATGTCAAATGATAAAATTTTCTGTTAATTACCAGTCTTTTTCACACACACACACACACACACACACACACACACACACACTTTAAGATTCCTATACTGTAAACCTTCTTATATGTATAAGAAATACTATTATTTGGAATGTAGGTCTAAGTAGATGCCCAGTACTGTTATTTATCTATTTGTTTGTTTTATTTGACAGATTGTTGCTATGGAGCCCTGTCCTACCTAAAAGATATGAGCATCCTCCTGCCAGACTCCAGGAGTGAGCCACCACGCTTGACTTGCTTCCGGAACTGTATTTTCTGAATCTTAACAAAATAAATCATCTTGATAAGACACTTAGTTCAAGAAGTACAAAAAGTAAAGCACTAAATTATATATCCTTATTCCTATCATTACAGACTTGTAGGAACAAAGAGCTCATTTTCCTTCAGAAAGCAGGGAGCAAAGCAGATTCCCCACCTCTTCAATTCTCAGCTCCTCGGTTTTTCGGTGAAGGGAGAAGGGCGCTGCTGGCATTTATGAGGGCCATGAAACCTAAATTCTCAAGTCAAGCTATTTGTAAATATACTGCTATTATTTAATGTTTGCAATGGCATGGGAACTCAGAATCACAGCTACACAATTCGAGTTATGCTGAGAGGAAGATACTTCTGAACCGGCCACAACCGAGAGAGGTCCTTCCTGAAGTCACATCAAACAGTATGGAAGCTGTGTGCGCAGCCAATATGACTAGGGCTTTTCTCTTGAAATCACAATAGGGTAATCTCTGAAGGCCACAGAACGTCTTAAAAAGCAAAGGGATTATTATGTGGCGAGGGGACTTTTTTTTTTTTTTATCCAGTCTATTTGGTGTTCTGTAAGCTTCTGGGAGGGGAGCAGAAAAAAATGTAGAGCTTAATAAAAATCAATAATTAAAAAAAAGTAAAGGGAAAACTTTCCCAAAGACAATCTAAAGTAGAACTGAATGGAGTATTGAATGCAACTGATTTGTTTAGAGAGATCCGAGGCCTTCAGTTAACTGTCATCTAACTCCCAATTAAATCTAGAATAAAATCATGGCTTCCTGCTTTCACTTCAAGCTCCTCAGCATCTTTTGAGCTTCTGTTTTAGTGGAGGGAGTTGGCCTTAGGCAGACATCAGCATCTGATTAGTGTGAAATTTTATTTTAACATAATTGCATTTGTTTTTTTGTGGTAATATTCTATGCGATGGTGACACTGCATTCTTTGAAGGGATGGTAAAAGAGCTTCATCCGTGTAAAATACTTATGATTTTCAACAGTGAGAAAATTTAGTAAAATATCAAGTAATAGGGGGTCTTTTTCTGGTAAGAAACTACGAAAAGCGAAGACACATAGCTACACACTCCATGGAGAATATGGAGTGAAATCTCAGATCGTCTTCCTGATCATGTGGGTTGCTCACAACACAGAGGTAAGCCGGTTTCTTAACATTCATTTCGAAACTTATTGGAAACACTGATAATGATTCCCTTTATAGAAGTGTCAGACCTTGTTATTTTTGGTAGTCAGGCTGGAAATCCCTAACTCAGAAAACTGTTGAATTGTATATATTTCAAGATAAAATGTTGTTATGTAAAATAAATTGCTACACCATTCTATTATGATGCTGACAATACCAATGAGGTGAATAAGAGACCTTGCTGTATTCAAATTCTTGATGTTTGCTTCTTGGTATGGGGATCCAGTTTAATAAGAAACTGTGAGAAAGGGCTTGTGGGGAAACCTCTCTAGGCTATTGGCTTTTTCTCCCATGCCCAATTTCTTATCAGAATGATGGAGATCCCATCAGGTCAAGACCGAAGAAAGAGCTGGCCAACTGTTGATGTCTTTTTTAAAAACCTACATAAACACACCGTGCAACATCTCTGCAGAGAAAAGAAGTATGGAGGTAGGAACAAACCCAGAACTCTGTGCAACTCCCATCTGAGTCACAAAACCTAGGGCTTATTTGATGGGGTTTAGTATTTTTAAGAAAAGGTCACCAACATATCTAACTATGAACCTAACACTTGGAAAGCAGGGCAGTTTTCCTACTAAAATAGGGCAGAAATAATATGCATGAAAACAAGTAAAAATTCCACTACCCAAAAGAGAAGGTCCCGTGGGCATCTTAAGCAAAGTGTGGGGTAAAGATGGCAGAAACAAACCTTGGAGTTTCCAGAGACAGCTGCTAGGTGGTGATATCAGAAAGATTAGCAAGACCCCACCTTGGCAAAGGTTGGTCTCAGTGTGAAAGGCAAGAGAAAAGGAAGGCAAGCAGAGACCTCTGTGTCCATAAGATTGATTCCAGTTAGTTTGTAGCTTGTAGATTTTCACAAGCAGAGACTTCTATGTCCATAAAATTGATTCAAGTTAGTTTACAGCTTGTGTATTTTCACCACCCCTTCTCAACAGATTTTAGGCTACTGAGAAACTGTATATTACTATCAATAGCAGAACAAGCTTTTTATCAGCACCCAGCATTTAAAAGCTCATACCTTTGAAAATTATTCTGTGACTGTCTAGCAGGAGATACAATAGCTTCGCATAACAAATTGTTTTAATCCTAAGAAATATTCAGGAAATTAATACTGCCTTATAAAACAGATTAAAATATGTAGTCTTTGCATAGTATTTATACTATACTATACAAAGAACATGTTCTCGTAAAACATTTAATTTCAATGTCTCATTAAAACTCTTTTCTAAAATAAGACTTCCAGGAGTCAGATCAGTAAGAATATAATTTGTATGCAAGCGTAAAGACTTGAGTTCAAATCCCCAGATGCCACATAAACATTAAGACCTTAAAGAAGACTGTACCAGCATTACTCCTATAGCAAGATGAGGTGGAGAAAGGAGAATCCAGAGGCTCCAGTGCAGCTGCCTGGCTTAGAGAGCAGTGAACAGCAGCAAGATTATGTCTCAAGCCAAGTGGAAGACAAAATTCAGCAGCCACTGTTACCCTCTGACCTTCACGTGTGTGCTGTTGATTGCAACCTTCTTCAGTGTGCCCATACAGCATCCATAAGCTTGTCACTTATGGATGAAGGAGACTTCTGGCGTGCAAGTCTGCCCTCTTCTGGACACATCTTTAGACAGTCCGGGAACTGTGATTTCCTTTTGATCTCGAGAATTTGATATATAAATAAGCCAGAGAAGGAAAAACACAGCTCACAAAGGAAATCTCTGCATGGCTAAAGAACAAAAAACTTTACTAAAATGAAAGAAAAAAGAAATCTATGTCAAGTTTCTGCTGAAATTCTTTCAAAAAAATTAGTAAAACACCCAAAACATCTTAGAAAAGGCATTTGCAAACGGGTCTAATTTTCCAGTCTATCCTGAATTATGGATTAATCTCATGAATAATTTTTATATAACCACAAGGTGACACAGTCTTCTATTTCATAGATATTCAGAGTTTGGAATTTCACCAGGATTCTCAACAACGTGGTTCACACTGGGCTGCTAAGGAGAAAACTAAATCAAGGATTCTAAAAATAAAAGACAGACCTTTTGGGGAGGATTGTGTAACAGGAGGGTATGGGCTCCAGGATAAGCTAAATTATTAACTAGCAAATATGAGTAACAAGATATACATGCTCTTTGGACTGTTTCTAAAATCCCATTTCAACTTTTTGTCAATACAAAATTATTTCCTCCCTTAAAAAGTTTTTTTTTTTTTTTTTTAAAGTCACACTTGTGGATATAATTGTGTCTCTGCTCCCTAAGTAAGGGACTGATCCCAAATTGTTTAACTTTTGGGGTACTGTGTTG